>NW_015631145.1:754898-785828 GCF_001515625.1 Sinocyclocheilus rhinocerous | reverse complement strand
ATATATTATAAGGAGTAACGATAAGTTTTATGAAATGTAGTGAAGTAAAAAGTACGATCTTATGCTTTGGAATGTAGTGAAGTAAAAGTAAAAGTTACTAAAAATAAAACTACTCCAGTAAAGTACAGATACTTGAAAAATGTACTTAAGTACAGTAACGAAGTTAAACTACTTCGTTACTGTCCACCACTGGTTCTGACTAAAGGTAGATTTTATTTCCCTCGGTGGCAGTTGTATAAAACTGTCATTTCAATGATTGCTGAGGAACAACATTATCTCACTGAGTGAAGAAACGGACACGATTATGCTTGTGAAAGCTCAGGGAATGTATTTGCTAACGAGAGTGAGGACAAAGGCAGATGCTGTCAATACATTTTTCTTTATGTCTATTCGACTGGCTCTATCTCAAGGTTTCCTGTATAATTTCTTGCATTACCAAGTCCTTCAAGCAGCTAATGTATCAAAATGTGTACAGTATGAAAGCAGACACTTTTTTTACACTTTCGCTTCTACCTGCTTACTCATACTCAACTTGAAATAAATTTTTGTATGTTAGAGCTATAGTGTAGTATAGTATAGTGTGATGGGTAATGTGTGTGATAATGACATATTTGAGGTCTTTGGTTCACAAGGTCACAGTTTATATGTCCTGTAGTGTGCTGTAGGATAAAGATAAAAAGCTTATCTAAAAAAAAAAAGCAATTCTTCTCACGTTTCAGCATTAAAAGTACACTATTATTCAAATGTTTACGGTCAGTAAGATATGTTTTTAAATAAATTAATGCTTTTATTTAGAAATGCATTCAATTTATCAAAAGTGACATTTATAATAACACTTTATATAAAGATAGATATTGTTACAAATTTTCTATTTCTAAAAAAATTCTAATAGAAAATAGTTGTTTATTTGTTTATTTATTTACGTATTTATTTTTATTTACTTTATTTTTTATTTAAACTAACAGGTATTAACTTTTTATTTCTTTTTGTTATACGAAATCTTATAACAAACTTTTTTTTGCTATGTATTTTGTTTAGGTCAGTAAGATATGTTTTTAAATAAATTAATGCTTTTATTTAGAAATGCATTCAATTTATCAAAAGTGACATTTATAATGACACTTTATATAAAGATAGATATTGTTACAAATTTTCTATTTCTAAAAAAATTCTAATAGAAAATAGTTGTTTATTTGTTTATTTAAGTATTTATGTATTTATTTTTATTTACTTTATTTTAAATTTAAACTAACAGGTATTAACTTTTTATTTCTTTTTGTTATAAGAAATCTTATAACAAACTTTTTTTTGCTATGTATTTTGTTTATAGATTTTATTATTCCTTATTTTCAGATTTTGTCTGTACTTCAGCTTGTGTGTCATTTCAACCAACAATTTTGTCCATAATAAATTTAGTGTATTTTTTTTTTACCAGAAAGACAACATTTTCAGTGAGATGATATATGAGACGTGAAGAAAGTAAAGAAAATTCATCAAGGTAAATATCATTTGTGAACATTTTTATCAAGGACAGAAATATTTATTGGCCCATAATTAAAGAAACACCCCTGTATGTAACCTTGCACAATTGTAACATCATCGATCTACATTTAAATTTGTATTCTATGTGATTGTGTCAGTGTGCTTGAGCAGGTGTGTGTGTGTGGTGTCTTCTCTTAAATATAGACAATGTGCATTAGAATAATAAAGACTTGTGCGATAGGCCAGCTGCTAATTAAAATAAGGACCCAGATGCACCGTCTCTCATTTAGAGGTCACTGTTCACGTCTGCTGCTCTTTCTTTCACAATCTCTCTCTCTCTCTGGGCTCCAGGAGGTTTGAGGTGTCTTTAATTAGCCCACAATGAGCTGTGAATCTCAATTATTGTACACTCCACAAGGTCAGAGCTCAGAGCGACTACTGACGAAGGGCAGCGTATCTGAACCTCACAACATCTGTGGAACCAATTCATGTTTTGGACAATTGAAATAAAATGGGTTTACCAATGAAATTACTTTTAATTTATCAGATTACCTGGGAAAATCGTAGACGTTAGCATTGTGCTCTGTGTAATTTTTTTGTTGTAGACAGCATAGACATGTTGTTACCAACAGTGACTGGCTGATATATCAGACTCAAAAGTCCCTACTCACATTTTTTGATAAAATACAGAGTGGGTTTTAATAGCTGGACTCTATCTCACGCTTTCCACCGAGAGGAATGTGACCTTGGAGTTAGTAGGTTGTGAATCATAGGAGGAACTGAAACTTTCTCGGGCAGGAGTTAAAAAAACAGGTGGAATGAGAGGATGAGAGACAGCCAATAAATTAAAGGCTCTGAGAGGCAGTCCATTAGGAAAGGGGGGGCGGCCCAGGGGCTCTTGGGATCTGATAGGGGTCACAAGGTCATAAGTCTGCTCAGGAAGGAACTTATGGAGTTAAAAGCAGATCAGGGAGTCCTTTGAAGGAGGTTTTTCTTTCCTTTACGGTCCCTAGATGCCCTCATTTTCACACATATATGAACACAAATATTGAGTGTACACACATGCACACTGCTGTAAAATACACTGTGTCCCGGTCAAGACACCTTTTCTTGGGGTGACACTTACAGGAGAGAAGTGCTCCTCAAATTTGTTAAACACATGTTGGTGGTTTGTTACTTCTACATTATGATTTTGTTATTTGCTGCTTTAATAGGTTTCTTAGATGTTGTTAACTGATCATCTTTATCTAATACAGAGCCCCGCACATGGCATGCAGGAAAAAAATAGTAGGCTAAATTGTGCGCACGATTTACTATTTCGTTCCCTCGATTTATAAATTGTGCGCACAATTTACTAATTCATTCCCTCGATTTGCTAAATCGTGCACATCGTGCGCATGATTTATTTATTTTTTCTTGCATGTCATGTGCGGGGCTCCATAATCTAACATAGTTTTACATAAAATATTAAGATTAGTTTATGAAAGTTGATGCATTTTCATATGGCAACTCTGTAATACGATGGGATTGCACATCCGTTTTCTCATTGGGATTTTTTTATGTCGTCAATTATATCATTACATTCATATATTTATTTGAATACATTAAGTATTTACCTTGATACAATTGTATTTATACATATTTTGGAATATTTTTATAATTTGTTTTCATTTTAATTTTTATTAATGTTTTAGTAGTTTTGTGTGCGCATATAGTTTTTATTATTATTATTTATATATTTTTTTCAGTTTTAGTTATTTTAGTACATCAAGTTAAACTAAATAAAAAAGTTGTAATGTAACTAGCTGAAAGTTTTTTCATATTTTATTTTATTTCAGTTGGCTATAATAACCCTGGTATAGACTTTCCAATTGACAGCATTTCCTTATTTTTTTTCTTTCTATTTTTATTTTATTAAATGTATTGTTTTATTTTATCTGGGGTTTTTTTAAACATTACTTGAATAGGAAGATTTGACTTGGTCTTTTGACATGCTACATCTTTGACACTAGGGGCAGTATAGTTTTTACCTCAAGGTTTAAAGATGAAGTATGTAATCTTACAATTCTCACCAAGTACTGGGGTCAAAATGTGGATTAACATGAGTGCATCGCTCTACAGTTGAGAATTTGGCGAGATTGTTGTTGGTAAATGCAAACTTGACTTCCTTTTCAACAGGTTAGCCTGGTAGGCCACTACCTTGTTTACATTAGCTTTTTAGATATTAGCTACATTTTACTGGCTGGATTGTTACTGGAGGAGGCAATTGGAGTTATTGGAAGTAATAATTATTTTGCTAGTTAGTCAAAACTAAGAGACTGTACACTGAGAAGGTGTGCAAAAGAGTTACAGCTTTCCAGGCCTCAGAAATATAGATATCTCTGGAATCCAAGTCATATTAGAGAACGAATCCCACTAGTGTGTCTTTGAAATTGTAATTGTTGATGAGCTGTAATCATGTGGAATCCCCTGTCATATTCCTTCTAGATCACTGGATGGTCACACGTAGTTAGATGCTCTGATGTGTAGTTTCAGCACACTAGGTCTTTTATTATGATCTACTGTATAATTCTGAGCACACGCCTAAATGTGCTTCAGCAGTGGAGCGATGCTGTTTTTATGAGCACCAACCAGAGCAACAATTGGCCACAATAAGGAACGGACAGGCATGACTGCCATTTTATATTCAACTTTATTTCAGAAAAGACTTCAGATGGTTTGAGTCTCTTTACGTTCTGAGATGTCATAATGAAGTGTAAATTGACATGAAGTACCGATTCTGGTTTCCACAGGGGAAGCTTATTCATATTGGGAACATTTGTGTGCAAGTGAAAAAAACCTCCGTGGCTTTGCGGAACGTGTCTTACGTGTCTGAAATGAAGTGCAGGCAAACACAAAAGATTCATCAAATGTAAGTTTTATATTCACAAAGAACTTCAAACTGCTTAGAAGGCAATTTCCCGAGCGCTGTGATGGACAGCTTATTTTGGCGTGGCTAAGATGGTGTAGATATAAGGAAATGAATGGCACATCTGTTCTGCTCCTAACGTGGCTGATGAAGACAGACACTTCACAGCCACTCTGATTCTAATTAACATGCTAATTGGAAATTCAAAGACAAACAATGGGAGGTGTGCAAGTTACTTTTTGCTGTGGCCTCTCTTTTGTGCTGTTCTAGAGCGAGAGACAAGCGGAAATAAAGCTTTTGTTTTGGCCGATTTCTAATGCAATGGGTTGAGTATTGAAATTGTTGCTGTCGACTGGAGACAGATTTAAATAATTGCGAGACAATTTAAGAAATAAATGAAAGAGGGTTACATTCAGAATGAACATCTGACATTATGAGTTGGCATTCGCAGTAATGTTTTATATTTCCAGAGCTTGCATGATGGGTCAGTAGGTGAATATTTAAATTGCACTGTAGTTTCTAGCAGTGACTGATTTTGAGCAGTTATTCATTTGCATATTTTGGAAATTAAAACGGTAGTATTCTAGATTTTAAATGTGAGAAAAATGTAAGTGGCGATTGCTCTCCACCACAATCTGTATGACTTTCATAGAAAGTCAGCTATACAAAAACAACAGACTTGATTCTCTTATCAGTGTTGGCCTGTCTTTACAGCTGAATTTTATTTTATTTTATTTTTCATTTTATTTATTTATTTATTTTTCTTAGGATGAAATATATATACGTTACTTTTTTTACATTTAAAATGTACATTAAAGTACATGTGATTGAAAAAATATTTTATTTATTTTTTGTTAAGATGAAATGTATGTACATTTTTCATTAGTTACATTTTCTTTTGTGACTATTTCAGGTATTATAATTTTATTTTATTTCATTTTACTTTTTATTAGATTTTTGTCTTAAGATGAAATGTACATCTTTAATCAAAGGACTGTTCCAGGTATTAAAAATTATTTTATTTTATTTTATTTATTTTATATTTTATTTTAGTTTAATTTAGTTCACAGGGGGTGCTGCAGCCCCCTCAGCACCCCTACTTCCCGCGTCCCTGGACTAAACCAGATCAGTTCTACAGTGTCAGGGCAGCACTGGACACATTGACCATCAGGACACTCTTCTTTCATTTGTTTTCTCCAGCAATATGAAAGTAGCAAAAATGTTTCCAGTGTCATTTTTGATTTGTGTTTCAGCAGATTTATCATGCTAAAAAGACATAATGCATTATAGACCCCATCATGACCATGACTGCTGCTTCCAGATTTTGTTTTGAGAGCTGTGTTTACTAAAAAATAGAATGAAGCAGAGCGGAGGAGGGGAGGAATGTGATTTCTTCTCCTCAGCTCAATATGTTTGGTTCAGCATATGGTACCAAGTGTCAAGCCAATCGGTATTCTGGATACATAACTAGTCAACAGCTACCAGTAAACAAATGTGTTTGTTTGTTTGTTTAAATAAATAAATAATACTGGTCTGAATGCATCAGTATTTCAGATTAGTAAATGACCTGCTAATATTTTCAGGTTTAATTTAGTCTTAGGATAAATATATAACACACACATACACACACATATAAATTGTTGTTGCTATTATAAAAAAAAATGCTGTTATGAAGTATTATTAAAACTGAAAAAAAATCACAAATGTTATTTTATATTATTTATTTTGTAAATTTTTATACTAGGATGAAATGTACATATATTATTTAGAGTCTTTAACTTTATTGACCGAAAAATTAATAAATAAATACATATTAAAGTATATTATTGAAAAATTATTACAAAATTATTATTATTTAAAAATATATTATTTAATAAATTATATATTATTTAATAAAATATTATTATTTAAAAAAATATATATGTATATTTTCAGTTGCCACAGAAATTATTTTATTTTAGTTTATGTTAAAATGTATGTACATTTTTCATTAGTTACATTTTCAAAGTATTTTGAAAAAATATTTACAAAGTATTTGTAATATAACTCAATGACAAGCTATAAATTCATAAACACAGTGTTACTAGAAAATTATGAAATGTCGATTTTTATTGCGATTTTAAACCCATTCTAGCTTTTTCAAATGTATCACAAATAATTTGTTCATTTATGTAATTTCTGTTAGCCAGTGAGATACAGGGACTTTGTGTGGATTGTGTGAAGTGTATGGGTGAGTGGTGAATTACAGTAGGACTGACGTTAACATCTGTTTTGCGATGACACCGTAACTCATACTGGAACTGTCAAGGACATATAATACTGTTATTGTGTTTGATAACAGGGATATGAAGAAGTGTGTTTTGTAATCATATACACAGGTTAAAAGAGGTCTCCATAACCTGAAGGATCACATCTCATCGTATTGCATACTGTATGTCAGCTAAAAAACTGACAGCCGGGTGGAACACGCTTTTTTCTAATGTTTTCTAATGAGATGCGTCTCATTCTGATGAAATATTTCAATTTGTTTTATGACCTGTAATTATGCTGTCACCAGTCCCTTCAGCAAAGACTCAAGCAAAAACAAGTTCAGGTTTGATTATGTGATGGGCTTAAAGAGTGCAATGACAAAAGAGGCTTTTGAAAATACATCATTGTTTTTTCTGCAAGACAATAAGCTTGCATTTTAAAGATTTTCCCAGAGTCTTGACAGATAGTGATAGTGAGTGAAAAAGCACAATAGTGCATAACTTTAATCCAGCCTGACGTGTCAACTTCATATTTCCTTTTTAGGCTGCATTATAGACAGTAAAGTACAACCTCAGCAACATCAGGCTTATCCAGGAACTGCAAATCATTCATAACTCTTATAAATGCACGTTTCTTATTCACATTATGGGATATTAAATACTTGTGAGTAGGCTGCAATCCCACAAAAGCTCCTCAGATTTTCATAGAATAGCGTTCATTTTTTTTATTTTTTTATTTATTTATATTTTGGCTTTTAGTTTTTATTGTGTCTCGGAAAAGATATATGCAACAATATTTTGAGGTTTGATGTTTTTAGTATTGTATTTTTATTTTAGACAATAAGCTTGCATTTTAAAGAGTTTTTACATAATATAAAGAGTGAAAAAAAAAACACACAACAGTCCAGCCTGGCATGCAAACATCATATTTCATTTTTAAGCTGCATTATGAACAGTAAAGTACTAAGTTGCAGCTTCAGCAACATCAGGTTTAACAGATCATTCATAACTCTTATAAATGCACTGTAAGGTCTTTAATAAATCACGTCATCATGGGATATCAAATACTTGTGAGTAGACCGCAATCCCACAAAATACTCCTCAGATTTCCATAGAATTCAAACTCCTTCAGAAGTTCTTAACATCCACCTCACTTGTGTTCGTCTTTTGGAGAGTTGTATTGTGTCACTGAAAGGTTACATGCAATGATCATTTTTAAGCTGTAAATTTGAGGTTTGATGTTGATGAAATTGTTAATCATAATTGATATCATTTATATAATTTGTTTTATAAATCATAATCTCGGCTTCCCTGATCGCCCACAAACGCCTTCCATCATCCACTGCCCGAGAGCATAAAGCATTTATACAGTGTTGATATACTGTGAATTCTTTACAGAGTAAATCTTTCAGTAGGAATTACGCCCACTCTATCCCACAGTCCCCTCAGGTTAAAAATGGCAATTCCATTTAACAGCGTCATTCTCCTTCAGCCAAGATCTTGAGCTTTGAGACATTATTTCCTGGTATGTTGATAAAACAGAGCAGCGTTTTAGGTGCTGGTTTGGGTCTTTTCTCAGGTTTAATTGCTCTAGAAGGGATGCAAATTCTGCTGTCGTACTGTGGTGTCAGTGAAATGAATATAGTTGCACATGTCTGTGCATGTATGCATGCGTAAAAATGTGTGGATGAATGTGAATGTTTGTTTGTGAGCCTGGAAAAGGCAGATAGGCTCTTGCTATTTGTTCAGCTTGCCTGACTCTGGATCAGATGGCTGGTGAACTGTGACCAAAGCTTTGAGCTGATAAATCACACTGTAATTATTCTTAAAGTGTAAATGATCTGCTCCGATAGATCTCATTTTTCATTTGAGTGAATAATTGAAAGAATTTCAGTATTCATTTTATTTTAATAACGTGATAATTTGAAATTCACAATTGACTGTGTAGTTTATACAAAAAATTAAAATTATATCATCATAGGTTATTTATCTTTTTGAGCTTAAAACACAAACACACACACACACACACACACAAAAAAAACAAAACAAAACAAAAAAACAAATACCAAGAAAATATTTCATATGATGCACAGTATTCCAAATCTCATGAATTTTAAGCGATTGGTAATTAAAAATTACTTTCTACCTGTATAAATCAATAGAACAATTAATGAATCATTTCAGGGTAAGTGAGGTTAGTACTGACAGTATAAGCCATCTTTCTTTCACTTTCTCCCTCACATGTATCATCATTAAGTAGAGATTCTTTTAGAATGAAACCTTGACTCTTTTGCCCACAACAAAGTGCAGCAGTGGTTGAAGATTGGTGCGGTTCAGACATGAACATGCGGTGGAATAATGCCGCTTCGAAGCCTGGAGCTCTGGTGAATTAGCAGAGGTTCTGTCACACTCTTAATAAATCTCGAAGAATTCCCCTTCTATTGTCATGTTGGCACTTTGCTAATGATGGCAGTGGCTGTAAGGCTGAAGGAAGCTCGTACTGTTGAAAGGCTTTTTCTAATAGACATTGTTTTTGAAGAACCGTGACTTTGAAGGAATGTGCCCTGGATCTCAGACTTTCAGAATGAATGTCTCTGTACAAGTATTCTGTATGGAGCAAATAATTATTAACACTACTGTTTTTTAAATAATTTTGAAAGAACAACGTTGCACTCACCAAGGCTGCATCTATTTGATAAAAAATACAGTAAAAATAGTAATATTGCAAAATATTATTACAATTTAAAATAGCGATTTTTTTATTTGAATATATGGCCTGCCGCGATTTTGACGTAGATTGATAGGATTATTCCTAGAGCACTTGAACACGCTATGACCGCGGTGACTCAGTGAGCCACAAGCATTCGCACCAGTGCTAATCAGATGTTCTCCTTGTAGAATTCCTGATGTTTTTGGACAGCGGTTGTTGGATGTGTTTCTGGTCAGCAGATGATTGGACTTGTTTGTTTGGTGTTTGCAATCTTAGTTGAGTATGTGAGCAAGCGCATGCATAATCATACATCCAACCACATCGCTCAAAATAAATTGTTGGTTGGGAAGCCCCTCAAAGCTAGTCTGTCTTGCTTTATTTTTAAAGTAAGTCATATTGCTTTATTATCAGATGAACAGTTAACTTTGCATTAAACCTAATGAGTGAATGTCATTGACTTATAGCATTGACTGCCACTGAACATTTGAATAATGTACTTGACATTTACGACACTCAACTGGAAGACTGATTTTTAAAATTTTTATTTTAATTACTTTCTATTCAAATTAGGTTGACTTTAATTCATTTTACTTTTTAAACCAATTTTAAACTACTGACATTTCTGATATTCCATGGTTTAATTTAAATGTTATTATTTTGTAATTCTTTATTGATTATTTTAATTTGTACATTTTTTATTTAATTTAGATTTTTTTTTTATTGAGATTGGTAGTTTGATTGATTATATAAGCACATGATTGCTTTTTTAATGTCATAAAAATACATTAGATGTCTTTTAATATATCATATATTTCTCTTATACAGCAATAAGATTAAGTGGAGAACACACTTCTTGCTTTAGGTTCCTGCTTCTTATTTTCTTTCTTTACAGAGAAAGATTTGTCATGATAGCACAGTTTGAAATAAAAATGAAATTAAAGATTTTTCATCAATTTCCTGAGATCTCTTTTTCATACAATAATGTGAATAAGTGGAGAAGAAATTAAAACTTACCTAAGACTTTTTTCCCTCAGATGTATGTTTTTTTAAAAATTTTTTTACATTAGTTGTACAGCTCTACAATATACTGTAATTGTGTGTCAATTGTTTCATTTGTTTCTATTTATATTTCTCCTAAGGTGCCTTAGGAGAAACATCTGAGACATTTGAGACTTTCATTGAAGTTGAAACTTCACTAAAACATAACTATGAATTACATTAAGTTTCATAAGCTTTAAAAGAGCAATGAAATGTGGGCCAGTTCTAACAACCTCAGGAGCACTATAGATATGTCAGTGGCCTTAACTTTATTTAATATCTAGATGCCAGACGGTCTGGTTCTCCTAGGCTCTCTGAAACCACCCTCTAATTTCCCCTAACCATCTCTCCCCTTTTCCCTGTCTGAACGTCCCATACAGAAGGAAAAGCTCTTCTGTAGTCTCTCATTATGCTTGGTTTCCTGCCCACTGTGTGGACCGCAGTACCCTCATCTGCATAATTCCTCCCTTGGTACTTTTCAATGATATGTGAGCTAATCAGACCCACAGAGAAGCGTGGACCCTGGTGTGGTCCGGCTGAAGCCTTGATGATATTTACTGATGGGCTGCTGTCTCAGAACTGGATCTGCTATTAGCAGTGCTTTGCTAAGGCTATTATTGTTGCTTGTACTTGTGGTTAAAGATTTGAACAAATTGCTAACACTGGTGTGTAACTTGAATGACAGTTGTTGGTGACTTTTGCCCAATTTATGAATGAATGAATGAATGCAAATAAATAAATAAATTTGACTTTTGCACATTTGGATTTAAGACATAAAATTAATATTTTTGGGGCATATTTTACAGGTGTGAATTTAAATTCTATACCTATGACATTTAACAAAATTGAATTGTTTTGAGACATTTTGTAGATTTTATAAAAAATAGTTTATATAAATGTGTTTCAGCTAAATGTTTGTTTATTTGCAAAATGTATATGCCTTTTATAACAACAGATTTTCTAGGCTTCAGACCTTCAAATTCAAATTTTTAAAATTCAAAATTTTAGAAATTCAAATAGTACATAAACTGCACAGGAGACACCATTTTTATATTTTTATACCTCTATATTTTAAATTAATATTTCATATTCTATATTTTTTAGGCTTCAGAACTTCACATTCAAATAGCTAAAATTCAAATGTTCAGTCATTCTAATTTTACAAAAAAACTGCATGAGAGACACCATATTTTTATGTTTTTTTTTATTTTTATTTTTTTATACCTCTATTTTTATAGCTTCTTATGAGAATTGTTTGGTTTGACTTTGACCAATTTAGGGAAAACAAATATTTTTACAAGTTGTGGTCTTTTTCCGCCTCTTCCTTAGAGAAAAAACAACAGATTAGAGTTGTTTGCACGAGGTAACTGTATAATTATAGATTTTTACTGGTTTTACATGGACACTGTTGGATTGTTGCTGGCACAAACTGTTTAATATGATTATTGCTGCAGGTATCAAGCAATATTATTAATTTATGGTCTTGACATGTCATTTAAACACGTTTCCAACTTGATCCAATATTAGGTATTTTCAGCAAAGTGGGTACATTTTGGATCTATTCGGAATCAGAAGTAGTATGTTCTTCGTATGTGTGGTTTCAAAGAGAAAGTGTGTTCCTCTTTCCTCTTTCCTGCAGACTGGCAGCTGTGTCCTTCCACACAATCTTTCAACATTATCTTTGGTAATTTGCAGTCTGGTTGCACTGTTCACATATTTCTTTCTCTCCGCACGTGTTCATTTGTGTCCAGCTAAGTTCGTTCATGTGACTTAATTAAACCCCTTTCATAATTCAGGGCCTTTAAGCTGAACTAAAAATGAGAAATTGCTATCAAAAAAGAGGTGTGTTAAAGTGTACTGATTAATACGGTAACTCATTTTCTTTATAATTCCCCTGCCCTCTCCTGCCTTCAAAAATAATTAACCGACTGATGGTGGACTCAACAAATGGCCTTGATTTTTAAAGCCATTAAGATGAACAAATCAAATTGCTGTTGTTGTGTTTATGTGGGTTGTCTGGGCCCACTGCTATTGGAACTAGTACATCACCTTCTCCTTAAATCAATAAAGCCAGAAAATGAGAAAGCAGGGTGTGTGTCTGAAAATAAGCGGGCAGCCGGGGCTTTGGGGTGCATGGGGAACATCCTTCTAATGTGCCCATGTAGACATGTCAGCTAGCATTAGCATAAGGTTTGGTTTAATTAGCCATCAGGGGAGGAAGGGCGTTTTGGATTGGTTTGTGTGGATCAGGGCCATTTGAATCTGAGGGAGCACCAGGTTTTTGTTTGTGTGTCCTCCAGGGCATCTGGGCACACCACCTGTTAATGAGTTGTGAAGTGTTCTTTCTAAACCCACCATAAAGCCATATTCTGCAGTCAGTAGTCAGTGCAGTTTTGGAGCTAGAATATTCAAGGTCTCCATGTCTACATTGATTCCCCTTGGGGATATACAATATTTGTATTTTTTTATAAGTTTTCTAGCTTTTGTTTTGGAGGTCTTTTTGAAGTTGTATACAGATTATCCCGAATATTTGATGTATAGATGTAAATGTTTATTTTAAGCTTATAAATTTGTGTGTAGTTGTCGTGTAGAATTTTGTGAATGTTGACTATTCCAGTTCTTTGGAATTCTGTGGGTTGAGCAAATTGTGTAGAGATAGTTTTGTTTGTCAAGCATGTATAAATTGATTGATTAAAAGCTGTAAATATGTCTATGCTTGTAGACCTGGTATTAAAATCTTATTTATTGAGTCATTTGCATTGCATCACAAAGAACTTGGGTTTTGGGGTTTGAACAGAAAAGCTAATGGTATGGTGAAGTCAATATAGTGTCTATACACAAACAGACAGACTCAAGTAAATGTGTGAGTTCTATGTGTTTGTATGCTTGGTGTTAAATGTTCATAAACTGTCCTTTAACATTGCTAAAAGTGTACAAATGTGTAAAATGTGCAAACATGTATTTTGACTGCTTGAATGCTTCCAACACAAGCTTGCCAAAAGTCTCATGATGGTCACGACCTTGAGATTCTGTGAATGGACTCAGCGAGGTGTTTGTTGAGATACTGCCATCTCAGCATAACGCAGGCTAAAAGTGGCATTTCACTAAATGCATCAACAGAAGTGCTAGCTAGTGTGGCCCAAGTCATAAAACAGACATTAGAATTCTCCTGAAAATCATTCAAGCACTCAATTATGACGTTAAAATGTTGAAACAGTAGCACTGTTTGTTAGAGAGCTCTAGCGACAGCGTGAACGGAAGGACAGACAGTGGTCACACTTCCCCGAGCTCTAAGTGCTCTCCAATGACTTCCTTTTGTTTTGCCTGTCTGCCGTTTTATCTCCGTAAATGATGCCAATCTTCATTCACGGCCATGACGGTCCTGACAGGATGCTTCCCAGTCATCTGGCCCATTCTGACCCCCTTTATATTAAACAGGCCCCTTCACCTCCCCTCATCCCAAATTAACCCCCTGTCAGTGCCCAACAATGGAAGTGGGCATGGCTCCAGTCTGATTTATCCCACACTTCGCCATGATGGGGGGCATCTGCCACACCCCCTGCCCGGTCCTCCCTTTCTAAACCAGGCGTAGAGGAGAGCTGTCAGTACATCTTCCAGAAAAGCGACATGCGCTGATTGGGGAATTAGTTTAGTCAATGACTGTATGTAGAGCTAAATAGGGTGTGTGTCAGTGACTTTGAGTGTATTTGCAGTTGGGTCGGCCTAGTTCTGCCCATGCGCTGCAAGAGGGCACACATTGTCACTCCTCAGAAATACACATAGACGATCAGGGCTAACTGCACCTCTTTAGGCCTGTGAAGAGAAGGAAAACGCCATATTTAGGACTTGCACTCTTGGGATTCTCCAATGGATTAATGGCTAACAATTGATTAACACCTCGGAGCTTGAAGTTTGAAGTGCTTTCTTGACATGATAATGCAGTTTGGAGGTTGCAATTGCAGACCTTTCAAAAGTCGCTGTCTGCAGAGCCTAGTACTGCTCATCTTTTGGTATCAGGGATACTGGGGCGCTACCATGTTGCCGTTGGCCCAATATTCTTTGCTTGAGGTCTCAGAGTCTGTGTTACTTTCAACAGACACGGGGACTCAGGAGGGGACTAGCAATAGGGCCACAGAGGCCCCCACTGCAGAACACGATGACGACAACTCTCTGGGCTATACAGGTACTGCTTCTTATTTCTTACCTAAAAATACTGCTTTGTATTTACCATGGAAGAGCTTCTCTCAAATATCTCATTTAAATAACATATTTTGTAGGTGTTATTTCATCTCTTCCATGAACTTTTGACATTTTTGTAAGATAAATGAGGGGTTGCCTGGTGATAACATGAAGTTTTTATGTAGATATGACCCATTTCTGATCCAAACATTGCAGGTTCTTCTGTAGATTCTCTCATTCCGCTTGGGTTTTCATGAACTTTGCACAACCTTCGCCTTAAGTCTGTCGGTGCATCTGTATTGAGTGACATTTTTCCATTTATAATCTGTTTATATTCTTTACAAATGTTACTTAAGTCAAGCTGTGGAAATTGCACACCCTTTCTATGTTATTTTCGGGAGATAAGCCTGGAACGTTCTGATGCTTATGACCCAAAGGTGTAGAGTCAGCCAGAACCTCAATTTCCAGATTAAATGCACTCAGATGAGATGAGTCAATCGGTGAGAGAAGATCCCTGACCCTTTTTGCTTAAGTGGAAATAGAGTTCACCTTCTAGGGGCCCTGGGGGCCAGAGAAGAGAATCTCCTGCAGTGTGTGTGGTGTTATGTTTGGAGAAAGCTTGCTAACATTCTGACCTTCACTAGAGAAACAATTCGATAAGTGAAAAGGCGGCTTTGGCTTCGTGGGTGATCCAGTGGAAGATGAGAATAGCTGGTATAGAGCATAGAGAATGACACTACAGCCTCAAGAGAGCACTCTGTTTCACAATCTCACAAGGACAGAGATACTGCCTGCCTGACTGTGGTAGAAAAAAGGTACATTTAGAGTATTGTTGTGGACATTTTTTTTAACAGCTGTATGTGTTACTAAGCGTGAAAGTTCCGAAAACTGAAGCTGTAGAACTAATAGAACGTGATGACACAGAAGAACTCGTCCACAATATCCACATTGACTGCCACAAATATCCACCGCCCCCTGCCATCAGCTCCCGCGTCTCACACACACGAGCGCGACTTTAGCACTAGATTTAGCAACTTTCAGACCCTTTTAGTGGCTTTTTTCCATAGAATATTCATACTGACAAACCTAGCGACTTATTTGGATAAACCTTAGCTATGGTTCAGTTGGAAGATTTCGCCAGTGCTGTCCCGCGAACGCGAGGTCTGACTTTCCCGGAGAAGTGTCACCTCTCTCGGCGTCTGTTCTGTGCAGTGAGCGGCAGAGAAGCAGCGCATTCAGTTGGCCGCACCGCAGCCGACTCGTCAATAAATTAGTACAAAACAGCGTTTCCAAGCACCTGTCGCTTACTGATTGTTTGGAATTATAAATATGAGTGTAGTTCATCTGTTAATATCTGTAAAATAGATCACATGCACTTTTTTGTTTGTTGTTTTTTTTAAGTTTGTTACTCAGACGCAGGCAGTGCGCTGCATGAGACAAAAAAGTAATATAGCCAAAACAACCGCATAGCCGCTCTTTAGTGTAGATGCATGTTGATTAGATCAAGCAATGCCGCGATTATAAATGAGAGTGACTTCTGGTTAACATTAAAAGGGGTCGTGTTTAGTCACTATTTAGTGTGGTATTTTTTGACAATATTCACTCATCATGACAGTAAAATAGGGCATTCTAAGTCAACATACTGCAGTATTTCCTCTCTCAGTCAGTAGAAAATATGGTTAACACCCGGTCATGCATGAAAAAAAAAATACCGTCATGTACCGTGAAACCGGTATAATTTTGAAAAATACCGTGATATAAATTTTTGGTCATACCGCCCAGCACTACTCTTACCCTTATTGACGATTGAATCTTTGAAATAGAATGGAAAGCAATGTATTGGGTGGTATGATAAAGCATTCAATCTGTTTGTGATATGTAGTCTTCATGCATCTTGTTGCAACAATGCTGCACATACTGTCATGCTGCGTAATACTTGTCTGTGGTGGTTCCAAATGCACCTGGTTGTCTGGGAGTGACAGTCTGAGACTGAATTAGTCCCGTCTCCTGTGCATCCTCATTATGGGGTCCTGCTCAGGCCTTAGAGTCCTGACCTTGAAGGCCCCACAATCATTAGTATGACTGCCTTCCTAATGCCTTGCATTATTAGGGCCATGGTTTCTGCCTCAAGGACGTGCAAATGCAAATCTCCCACACGTTCAGGGTTAAATTTTTCCACTCTTCGTGGAACACAAGCACTCTTACAATGGAACTTATCCACAAAGCATATTCCCCACAAAGCGTTTGCTTCTCCTCAGGGTGGAAAACATGGAAAATTCGGGTCCTTCCTTTAGGTCCGATCCCACTTGAGATGTAATTACCTCCACAGCAGTCAACCAGAGGGTTTTCTCCACAAGAGGAGAGGATGTGGGCTCTTATATGAATTTTTCCCCATCCAATCTCTTTTCATCACAAATCCTGAAGCTTAAATCACCCCGTGTCCCAGGAAATAGGGCCATCAGGCTAAACTCTCAATGCTGAACCAGGCTAATTCTGTCAAGAGTGACTGGAGTGCTGCGGAGAATGAAAGGAGCAGACTAGTTGGCGATAAGAAGCTGGTTGTGTTGAGGTTCTCATTATTCTGCAACACGTCTGTTTGGCACGGGATAAAGAATTTAAATGTGTTTATTATTGCAGCTGAGATTAGTATGGGTGAAGGAATACAAAATTGTCTCGTCGTTGCCAAGTGCTAGCTAAGCGCCATTTGGTACACAAAATTAAACGGCTTTCAAAATTCCAAAGTAGTAGTCATTTTTAAGCTTGAGTCGTAAATGGCATGCGCTTTCCTGAAGGAAAAAAAAGACGAGATGGAAAAAGAAAGTTCAACGACCCCCTTTTTGTGTTGAGTCTGGCGGTCCATATGGTCTCCTCATGACTGTCAAATGAGTTTGCACACGATTGGCAAATTTGAAGGGAAAAAAAAACACCTTGGTTCCAAACCAGCATATTCAGAAATGCTGACATGTAGCTTAGAAAAATTCTGATGCACATCCGACTAGCCATTCGGTAGCAATGCTATATTTAAAATGCAATTTCCACAGAAATGACAACCTCCATCAGTTTATTTGAATATGGCAGAAAATCACCCCAAAAACAGTACTTTAAAACTCTCCAAACTTCCCAAACAAGGGGGTGGCTGGAGAACTTTCAGCAGTG
The DNA here is from genome assembly GCF_001515625.1 of Sinocyclocheilus rhinocerous. Lineage (NCBI taxonomy): Eukaryota > Metazoa > Chordata > Actinopteri > Cypriniformes > Cyprinidae > Sinocyclocheilus > Sinocyclocheilus rhinocerous. Next base: position 768,106 of record NW_015631145.1, on the reverse strand, counting down.
CCAGTTGCCACAGGCAAAGTTATGAAAGTGCATCCAAACAATTGCACATTTTACATTTACACTGTATTTCTCCCACATGCTGTTTTGCCATGGAGGAGTGAATGTGTTCAGTCATCACAAGCTGGACTCTCTGCTCGCTGGGGCATGAGAGTACGTAGAGGGTGAAAGTTCTCGCTGAGTGTCATAAATCTGCATGGCACCTGCTCCCGCGCACTCCTTCGCCGTGTGTTGTGAGGTCAGTGGCACCACATAAGCTGTACATCATATTTATAGTGCTCATCATGGCAACCTGCATGTTTTGGCAGCTGACAGCAGCAGGGAGACAGAAAGAACCCTTGCGTTGTTTCTGTCGGAGGAAGGACATGCTTTTAACTGCAGAGGACATGAGAGAGGGAATGTAAGAAGTTTGGGAGGTTGAACGTTGGAGCATGTGGGAAGCAGAGTGAGGTGAAAAGTAACTTTTTTGGCCATTACTGCAGAGATCCGTCTCACATGTGAGTTCCAGGTGTTAGACCATGTCAAACATGTTGTAAATCCACCCGTTTGTGGTGCAGATAAATCCACTTCAGAGAAATATATGAATTCACACACGCAGTAGCAGATGTTTTTGTACGCCAATGTGATTTGGAAAGTAAATGCTCAAGAATATGGCAGCTTCCCCGTAAATCAGAACGAAGCACTGTGTGCATTCCTGAATAAATCAAAACAAATTTGAAATGCAGGGTTTTCAATATATTTGTTTCTCCATTTGGGTCATTCTAACCAGTCAAAAGCCATATTAGCTCCACTCTGTTAGAATGAAATTTTTAGACTCCATTTGAGACTCAATTTTCTGGTGCTGAATTAAATACTGCATCTTGGCTTCTTGGGTTTTTGCAAGCTGGAGAATGGGTGGAGGCAACTGTCGAGCATCACACCTTTGCAAAGGCCAACCAAATTATAGATGCACAACTCTTGTGCGTTGAAGTGTGATGACATTCTTCCTTTTGTCTCAAAGATTGGCAGTTAATTCCACTTTTTTTGTTGGTGCTGTAAGACCCTGTGTTTGTATCAAGGGTAATAAGGGAGCAATCAGCAAAAGTGCCACTTGTTCTTTCTGCATAGTCATGTTTTAATCATTACGTCAGGATACATAAGCCTTGATTGAGGAATATCCAGTTGTCCTTGCTGCAGTGTAGTAAAACGTTCCCCATGTTTGTTCCCGCTCCTGCTCTGCGGGGTTGCGTTAATAATTCAGCGGGACTGCTGGTGAGGGTCTTGTCCAACAGCTTGCGAGGCACCGATTGGTCGAATCCCCCGTTGTGAAGGTGGGGAGGGCACATGGAAGCCAAAGACAAAGGCACTACTTGGCTCAGTTTCTCTTAGACAGCTTCTCCTTTCATTTAAGCCTCTCCAACCAGTAAACCAATTAAGCCAATTAAGCATGAAAACACAATGCATCTTGTTCTTGCCAGTCCCCTCTCTGAATGGAAAAACAGAAACAGATTTGTTCAGCTCCCCCCCCAACCCATCCACCCCATGTCTGAAAGCACAACACAGGGTTTGTAATGAATGAAGAGAATGTCCTTTTATGCTGTTTTTGTGCAATTCTAGTCCTCCATTCTTTGTGCGCTTTCTTGTCGGATGTATTTTAGCATTTTATTGTTTGCCCGAGAAATGTGTAGCTCTGTTGTGCCTCACCTAAAACTTTTTTTTGTCCTTTAAAAGATTTCAGCATTGATTAAAAGCATTTTTTTTTGTTGTTAAACTTTTTTCGGTTGATGTTTTAATGTGAATCTGCTGTTGAACCGTATCCTGGTTGCAGCCCAGATGGCCCTCCACAAAGGCATTCTTTCCCAGTGACAACACTTGCGCTGAAGATGTCCTGAGAGATCGCCTGAACCTAGCTTGGTTGTTTCTTAGCCAGGCTGACAAGTCAGGGACGTTTTCTGCTTGGAGGAATCTCTGGGAATGACAGGGCAGCACTTAGTGCCTGACGGTGTTTCCCAGCCGGTGTGGCCTTGTGTCAGAGGTCTAAGGGCAGAAGCTCAGCGACGTCCTCACAGGATTCACTCCTCATCTGAGGTCTGAACAGATTTGTCAGTGCCCGTATGGAGCTGCTCTGTATGCATTATGGCAGACAGGCAGCTGTGTGATTTGCATTCCTGTACTTCACTCAGTTGATTTGCTGTCTTTCATTATAGCTGGGTTAACACGGTGACACTGCAGATGATTTGTGTCTTCCTGACAACTTTTTTTTGATGATCCCCCGAGAGTGGATATCAAACGGAGAATTACAGCGCAAACAGGATAAAGGTTATTATGTGTAAGATACTGAAATCCAAAAAAGGGGAGTGGCCCTCGCTGACCATATTGTCTATAGTGTCTCTGTTTGCGCCTGGCTCATTAAAAAAAGTTCCATCATGTGGTGAGATAAGAAATAAAGTGTCCATGACAGGGAATGAGGAGGTTTCATTTGGTTTTTGGGAAGATGGGGATTAAAAACTGGTCTTTTAAAATGTGTTTGGAGTTATAATACGTAATGGATTGTTTTTTTTGGATAACCCTTGGATCCCAGAAGGTCATCTGATGAAGGAAAGTTGGTGTGTTAAAGTAGATATTCATTTAGCAGAATCATTTAGCAAACTTGAAGATAATCTAATAAGTTCAGAAAGCTTCCATCATGGAGGCCATCACTCTGGTTGTTTCTGTTTTGGCAATGTTTGTCATGATGGGCGTCCAACATGGAGGAACTCCAGGAGTCCCTCGTCATGCAAGCCTCAGGAACCCATCAAACCATTGGTGTAAGCGTCTACGAGGAAGCTCGCTAGGAGCCCATCACGGCCCAAAGACACCTCGTCATCACAACAGCAAGGCGCATAAATGCTACCAGGTCTTCCAGAGTAAGTTCACAATAAATTCATGTGTCTGACACGAGGGTTAGTTTAGAATTGAATTACGCCTGGAGTTTTATGAGTTTGTATGCTGATTCAAAGTCGCTGTACAAACCATGTTGCTCAGAAATGTTGAGCTCTTGATGAGGGTTTAGCACTCAAAGGAACAATGTGTTAAATCAATGAGCTCAGTTTTTTTTTTTTTTTTAGTTTTTGAGGGTTTTGGAAACGCTACACAGGAGGTTTGATGTGGAGGGACAGGAGAATTGTAATTTGGCTGTCCTTCTGTGTTCTTAGTGGACAGGTGAAGGATGAATATTTGGCTCAGATGTTGGATGCACTCCTCTGTCTCCTCAACATAAAACTGCCATAGCCACTAGTATATTAGGCTGTTTGACACAACTCTGGACTGGTGAAGGTCAGGAACTTTAGCTTGATGTGAATGGACTGTTGTTTTGTAGTTTAGGGCTATGCCTGCATAGTGTTTTTGGGTTAATGTGGGTTTTTTATTTGACATACTACCAGTGGAAAGATTAGACACACTGCACTGAATTTATTTCAGATGTTCAAATGTTAATATCTTTGTTTGTGAAGTTAAAAACCTTTGACTCTAAAGACTTTAATGCATTTTTAAATGGATAACTTGGAACAAAGAGTGTATTTTTGGTGAAGAATCTAAAATACATTTTATTTTTGTCACTGCATAATTCCCATCGAATTTGTGTTATTTCATAGTTTTAATAATTATTCTAAAATGTGGAAACTACTCAGAATAAAGAATGAGTAGATATATATCAAAAAAATTCACTGGTACTACAGTATATATTAAAATTTGTATTAAGTTGCAAATAAGATAATTATTCATAGTCCTGTCTGCTTTTTACTGTCCTTTATATTTAAAAAAAAGGTAAAAGCTCAGGGGCAATTTTAGGATTTAGCCTTAGCTCCTTGCTTGAGTATATTGATGTGGCTCAGAGGAATATTTCTGGCTTTGCAAGAGGGTACTCAGAACTGCATTTTGTCTGTTAGTATATTGGTTGTGGTGGATTATTTGTTTACATTTAATTTTGTGAATTCACTGGAGCTGAGGTGAATTTTGATGAGAAATGCATGTGTGTGCAACAGCTTTGTGTTGATTTCAAGAGGGCCAGTGAAGGAAAACAAGAGCTTTTGCTGTTCCAATGGAAACTGAAGTTTCTGAGTTCGAAATGACTTATTCACGTTGTTTCTGAACGATGTGACACTGGTCGCTTTTCTAAGCTGGGGACCTTATTACATTGAAAACTTTGGAAAAGAGTTCGAGTTCGTTTCGTTTCACTGGCTTTCTATGGGATCTTTTGGGATGCGATCAGCGGATACAAAGTGACCAACTCTGCGCTTGCAGAATTATTATTCTTTGGAGGTCATTTCAAAACATTGCACGGTTTATTTTCTTTTTTTTTTCCCGATTGATTTTGAGCTTTTCATTCATTTTGGACTCGTGGAGTGCGTGTTTGAATACAAATAAACTGGATTACTATCAGTTTAACGGGGACCTTTAATGAAAAAAAAAAAAATCTGCAAATTTGCGGAGCACTGAAGTATTCTGGAAAACCGAATATTGCATTTGGATATTATGAAGGATCAAAAACGCACAACAATTTGATTTATTATTATTATTATTATTATTTTATTTATGCGGATTACACACAGCTCTCTAAACGCGAATATTTGAACGATGACGGGGAGAGTTATTGGATTCGTGCTTTTTATCGCAGTTATACACGTTTGCACAGGTACGTACATTTAGTTGAATAATCTTTGAACGAGGACTTTCAGCACAGTTTCTTAAAAAAACTTGCTTTGTGGTTCCAGTGAATTCCGATACTGTGGTGAAAAGTTGCGAATATAGCCTATTTCCGTACCTGTTAATGTGATTCTGTTTTGTATGTCACAACTTTTCATTTTCAAATGCTCCTTACCTACTTGACGAAGTTATCACGAAGTTATTTTAGTATACTGTATCCTCACATTTATCATGCTCTGCTAATGTACTGTAACTGAAAAGCATTATCTTGGCATGCTTGCTTAAGAATCATATCGTTTACTTTGCTTTAAGATTACGATGTTTCCACAGACTTCAGTGAAGCATATGAGAGCATTAGTGTAAGTATCCTATAACTGTGCTTGAGGCGTAACTTTTATTTGCCATGGTATTTAAAATCTGTCATTGAGGAACTGCTAGCCAATTTTCATTACTTTTTAAAGTTGTTGTACAGGACAAGTGAACCATGAGAACGGTTTTGTCTTTCTTTATGATGTTCTCCTGTCAGTGTTGCTCCAGTGATTATATGCTAAATCAAAGCTAATGTAAATTTTACTTCAGTCAGCATTAGTTAGAAACAGAGCTCCCTTGGTTTTTGGCTGAAAAGTCATGTAAATCTTTGGTTAGGAAGTGTGGAACCATGTAGAAATAATGTATTTTAAAGTATTCTTGGTGCAAGCAGTGGTTTTAAGGTGTTAAAAGGAATTTTGAAGTACCACCTTTGAGGAACATTGTAGATCCTTGCTTCCTTAATGTGTTTTGTGGTTATGCTAAACCTGTTTGTCTTGTTCTTGTGAATAAGAAAATCATTTGTTGCTTTAACCAAGCATTTGGGCAAAGTTCACTTTGGCACTTGAAGTTTATGTAATTTTATTATTCATCCTTCATTCCTTTTATCAGCAAATGGCTGCAATATAACAAAGAGTGAAAAATTTAAGGGGGTCTGAATACTTTCCGTACCCACTGTATATTTACATTCATCATTCTCATTGTCACCCTTTGACTTTCATTAATGATTAATCATTCAAGTCATAATTTTTTATTTTATTTGTATGCACTGACATTTGTTTCCGGTAGCTTGGTGTAAACCATCCCATAGCTGTGCTGAGATCACTGTCCCTTCTTCAGTTTCCAGCCTCTGGCAGGCCCGGGTGGAACTGCTCTGAGCAGAGATTTTGACAGAAACCTTAAGCCGAATGTAATAGACCTGCATAATCCCGGTTGACGTTGCCCCTGATCCTCTTTCTTCGCAAATAACTGACTAAAGCTCGGCTAAAACAAACTCTGGGCCTTTTTATCTGCAAACCTAGTGACACTGTCACACATTTAACTGGATTCCTTTCTCTTTGGTTTTTCGGGCATGTCAGTATAGACCTGGTGCTCACTGCACTTAAGGAAACTTCCCTGTCAGGCAGGTCCCATTGACTGTGAATGAGTCTGTTTGCAATGCTGCTTTAACACGGTGATTTAAAGAGACAGTCTGGTTTAGGAGGCTGTTATGACTTAAACCGTTGATTGCTTTATTTTATTGCTTTAGTTTGCTTTGTGATTATCCTTGAGCCTGAAGTAATTGTGTACAAGTTAAAACCTGGAAGAATATAGTTTTAAACTCAAGTGTGTCATTTTTTTTTAAGTACTTTTAAAATACTTCATTCAGCTTATATGCAGAGACAGCTACACTGTAAAAACGGATTTTTCAGAGTTGTAAATAAACAACGATTATTGGAGTGTTTTACAAGAAACTACTATTTCAGTCTTCCTACTCCAAAATTTCATGTTTAGTTCAGTGCTTGCTGATTCTTTGTAATTATTTGTGAAATTTAATAGCATTTTCCGAGTGAAAATAATTTATACACCTAATTTTTTCAGTGTATAAGTAAGCCGTTTCTCGGTTGATTTCCTGAAGAACTGTAAACATAATGGCAGTATTAAAGGGATAGTTCACCCTAAATTGAAAATTTGTTATCATTTACTTACCCTTATGTTGTTCCTTATGTTGAGCACAAGAAGATATTTTGAAGAATGTTGTTAACCAAACAGTTGCTGGTAGCCATTGACTTACATGGTATTTTTTCCACCCATACTGTGGAAGTCAATGGATAGCAGCTATTGTTTGGTTACATTCTTCAAAATATCTCATTTTTTGTTCAACAGAAGAAAGAAACTCATTCAGGTTTGAAACACCTTGAAGGTGAATAACTGATGAAAGAATTTTAATTTTTGGCTGAACTATCCCTCTAATTCATTCATTCATAATTGCAGTTTGCTTGAGCATCCCGACCATTCATCATTGGCTCAACCAATGGCATGAGTTTGGGGGCGGGACTATCTGTTTGCTCACCTCATGGCAAACAAAACCTATTTGAAAAATTATTATTTTGTGTTTGGTGCATAAATGACACACTTCAGCTTAAAAATGGCTGTGGGACTAACTTTCTGCGATTGTGTTGTGCAATTCTTCATACAGGGAGTGAGAGAGAGAATGAGAGTAACTAGATGGATTTACAACTGCAACTGAATAAATAAAACATAAGGCAACAAATTACAGACTTTTCACGTCTACTCGTGATTACAGAGGAAGTGATTGCTTGATTAATGTAATCAAGAATAAACAGCTTAAATCATGTCTATCAACGAGCTGAAACAGAGAGGAGGATTGTCGGATGAAGTTGTATTTCACGAGGGAAATTAAATTCGGGGAAAAGCATGGATCCCTTTCCCATGTGCCTTGCTTGTATTGAATTCCGATGGAGTTGCTCTGAGAATTAGCTGTGGGCTGCACCACTGCTGAGAGGCATCTGCGCATTGAGGAAACAGTGTAGCGCTTTAACAAGCACCCATAGGAAGAAAGGTCAAGGGTTGCAGTTCAAACTTCACGGTAGGGCTCATCTTCTCTGAGAGATGGAGAAACACAAACTCTTCCTGGTTGTGTTCAGGTACAGAGCTCTGTAATTATGCTAGGCATTGTAAAAGTATGTGCTATCATTAGATCTGAAGAAAACCGTGTCAAGGACGGCTTGTGTTTTGGCATAGTCAGCAATGCCGTTCGTGATTTGAGTCTTAACCACCATGCTTTACTGTCAGCTGGAAGATTTCAAGTGCTGTTGAAGGACATGGCGACAATCCCAACTGTAGATTGAGTGAGGAAACGGATGTTTTTGCCCAAGAGCGTTGACATATGAGGAGTTGGTGTTGATTCCTGGCTACTGAGCGCTGTTTTCTGCTTGTGACAATGAATGATGGTGTTGTTCTAATCCTTGTCTGTTGTACAGTGAGGCCTGTGAGAACTTGCTGATTAGCTCATGGCTGTTGTGAGGCTGGGAAATGATAGTTAAGACAGAGCACATCCGTCATGTGGCCCTGATTCATGTCTCACCGCAGGAGCCCATTTTATTACTGTACGTCAAACTGACCCTATTAGGGGCTCGAATGTCATCTGTCAAGAATTCACCAGCTCTTCCACGACCTCTGAAAATCGTCAGCTCTTAACCCAAAGATGCAATCCGTAATTGATAAAACAGCGGCAATACAGCGAATAGAGATTTTAAGGCTGTGAATAGAGGCCTGTGTTGAGGACAAATTGGAGACCGTTAAAACTTAAAGTAGCCGATAACATGCTACCAATACATCATGCATGAATATTTCAGTACAAACGTGCACAATATCCAATAATGGCAGTATATTTATTTTTAATAATTAATCATAATTTTACATTTTAAAAATTATGCATGCTCATGCTTTTACATTTAGATTACCTTTATTGAATGCAACTTATAATATATTTTGTATTAATTATTATCTCTAAATTATATATATATATATATATATATATATATATAATTTAGTGATAATAATTAATGCAAAAAATATTATAATACAAAACTAAAAATATTTGAAAATTATTATAAAAATATTAAACAAATAAAAATATTTTTAATAATTATGATAGTTTGAGTCCTAAATTCACTAGCATTTAAAAGAGTTAATTTTGGTTTTTAGTGTAACATCTTAAACTGTTTTAATCAGAATTTATTAATTATCTTATAATTGTTTTGCATGCAGCTTTTTTTGATAAGATTATTTCAGTGGCTGCGCAGAATATTTCAATATCAACCTAAAATCTTGGTGTTGTTAAAAATAGACATGTATAAGAGAAAATGCATGTTTTAGTTCCTTCTTTTAAGTTTGACACATTTTTCAATTAGCTTTAAATGGTCTTTTGGTGTGACACAAATGATCAAAGAAGCTTCATGCAAAATAATTGTAAAATAATTAGTCAATTATATGGAAACATTGAATACATTCTAAAACGCATGTTCGGTATTTTTTGTAAAATCGTTGATGCATACCATTCATCATCTTTTTCACTTGCATTTCATTGTCAATCAAACAGGCTGAGCCAGGTAGCAGTGACTGTAAACGCAACATGATAAGCTGTACATGTTTGCATGATGGGTGCATGGCTCTCAAAGGAAGCACAGAGTATTTGCATCTGTACGGAGTGCCGCACATGTTTTCTGATCCTCAGAGTGGGTATGTCCATATATATGCGTGTAAGGCAGCGAGAGAGAGAGAGTAAGAAACAAAAAGAATGCACGAAGGAATGTCTCGGGAACACAATCCATCACGTTAACCCCTGCGGTGCGGCGCGGTGGAAGTTGGGATGGATAGTCTCCTAAGTGCAGATAATAAATTGTCAGTGTCTGACGGGGCACAGCAGGAACCAGAGGCCAATTAATGGCCTCTGTTCTCGCAGGTGAGCGATGTATCTGTCTCCGGCGCTCCTTCTCTCTCCGCTCAGGACCTGCATGCTGGCCTTGACGACTCACATGTGGCCTAATGAAATGATGTCAAGATGATGAAATCCATGCGTGGTTGCGCTTGCTATAATAATGGTAATAAGAATATCATCAGCAGCTACAGCAATACTTATAACGATATTGGGGAAAAAGCCAATTTTGACAAAAAACACCAGTAGTTGTGGCGATTGCCCACCAGGAAGTAGTCTTTGAGAACAAGCCAAGGGATTAGTAACCCTGATCCTCACGCACCTGTGAAAAATGACAGCGCCCACTGAGCTGTGTGCGCCACGTTCACCTAAATCCCAATTAACGTGTGCCTAAGCCTAATTAGGCGGAATTAAATGACATGGTGCTTCAGATTAGAGGCCGAATGGTGGGTTTACAAATCTGTACAGACTTTTACTGGGTGGAATGGCAAGATAGGGTTCCATACCTTGCGTTTATTTTGTTCTTTCTCCATGCCGTTATTAAAACCGAACAGTTCTCATTCTTGCAGTCTCACTAAACCTTTAATGAGCATGTGAGAGCTGTTTAATTGGATTAATTAGCAGATGAATTCGACATCGTAAAATAGTGAAGCAGCACACCAAATGATAAACGCTTCACAGGGACTTGATGCCCCATACGGGTTTGATTCGAAACCCCTGGGACGTCCTTTCTGCGACCGCGTCCGCTTGTTTATATCTCCCAGCACTTTTGTGGTATTTTAAACCCTCGAGGAATGCAAGCGTACCCCTTGGGCTGTCACAGGGCCAGCGTGGTGATGAGGGGTAAAGTGCGGTGCGGTGCTCGCTGCGTCGGACTGTCTGGGAATGAGCTGCGAGATTGTCAGAGACGCTGGAATGACGTTTAAAGGTTGGAAAGGGGGCGTTCTTGATGACTCGATGGGTCTGGGAGGCTTTTTAGACCAAGATTATAGGAAAAAGGAGTGTTTAGGATGGCTCTTGGCTTAGATCGCTATCTATTCAAAATGAAAATGAGCGGAGCTGGAACATACGGTTGTGATTAGACCGAAAAATCTGTGTCATCTTGACTCAACGTTTGTTTATCTGTAATGCAAATGAAATTCAGAGCATTATTGCACAACATTGCACTATTTTTTAAGCTTTTCTAATGTGATTTTTAGCAGATTAATGTGAATTTCATGTGGTGAATTTAATATTCATTTAATATGTTTAAAAATTTTATATTTTGACACTTAAAAATTGTCAGACCATTTGAGACTTGACATTTGCATCACATGTGAAACATTGGATTTAGATGTCGAATTTTCTGAAACCAAAAACAAATTGCATGTGGTTTTGTTTAAATTAATATGAATGTGAAATTCATCATGGTAATCAAGTGAACTTTGCATGTAAAACTATGCAAACACATGTGAAACATCGGGTTTACATTCCAAATGTTCCAAAACCACTCAAGCGCATTATTGCACAACATTGCACATTTTTTCAGCTTTTCTAATGCTATCCTAATGCTGTCACTGTTTTGAATGTTCTCCACCCCCCCCTTATTTTGACTGTTTTGAAGAGTTGCCTTTTTGTTGCCGGTTAGTGCATTGCCTTTGACAGATAAAGGAAGCCGACACGCAGAAAGGTTATTTGGGTAACATAAAACAACTTTTTTGGAACCTTCATTTTTAAAAATGAAGCGCGAAAGAAGAGATTTTAGACACATCTCTTGGGACGAAAAGTAAATGCATGAGCATGCATTACTTTAAAGACTATGATTTATGGATTTATCTTGTACAAAGAGACACATCCGGATTTTGGCATGTTTTGCAGTGCTCAGCAGTACTCGCTTTGGGCTCAAGTTATCCCAACTCAGCCTTTGTTGGGTTGGATGAGCTGTAGGATTGTATGGGTCATTTTACAACCCAAAACCCAAGTGTTTTTGAAACCTGAAAGATGGCATTGAAGACCATTCCTTCTCTGAAACCCCCTCCCTTTCCACCTCATTCTCTTTTCGGACAGGATCAGCTTCCTAGTGACCATTCTATTTGGGAAAGCTTGGATACACTTTTGAAATGCTAACGCTCTCTTTTGGAGGTGTCAGCCTAGTGGGGAGAGCACAATCAAAAGACTTAAGAGAAGGGAATTAAATTAGCAAGGAAAAAGAGGGTCCGCTAATTAGTAGATTTGAAAACATGGACCCTCCTCCCCCTCCCGGTTTGTTCACCTTCACACATACACAGGCTACCTTTGATCCCCCTCAGCCCTGTTGCATTGTGGGTATGTGATTTCCCTCAATTACGGGGTCTTTGCAGCCCTCCCCCTGCTATTTGTAACTCTGCCCGGTCTAATTGGGCTTCTACAGGAAACCAAGTCTGCAGAATACAAAATTTCGCTCATTTGCAAGTGGACCAGATCAGTTTGATACAGTTTGGCAGGCGTTGATATAAATGATGATGATGATTTTAAAGATTGTCTCAGGTCCAGACTTTCATATAAATTTGGTTTTCTTTGATTTCCCACCTCATGCTGGAATGCTTTACCTGCTGATGAAGAAGCTTTCAGGCCAATTTGACTTGAGATGCTTGATCAGCATCTTGAAGAGCTCCTTGCCCCAGGGCTAATCCCACAGCAGACAGGGTGTAAAGCAGAATAGCGAGCTCCCCAGACAGACGAGTCCTCCAAGAGGCGTAATTATCCAAGGCCTGACCTTGAAATTGTAGCTAAGGAGCTGCTATATGATGTGCTATCATCTCTATAGAGTATAACCATGGAAAGGAAGTGAAGGAATTTGATGTGTTTGCTCAACAGTGTGTGTGTGTGCAATAATACTTGCATGTGATCATATTAATCTGATCTCTCAAAAGTTGTTTTTAGGTCATTTGAGGCTTGACTTTTGCATGTGAATAAATAACATAGGTGAAACATCAGGCTTTTAGTGTCAAATGTTCTGAAACAAAAAATGTGGAATTTTGTGTAAATGAATGTGAATTTTGTGTGGTGATCTTAATATGCATTTTAAATGTTTAAAGACTTTGCATATGCATTAAGATAAAGTCAGCTATATAAATTCTCAACAAAATGTAGACCTTAAAAAAGAAATGAAGCTTGAACATTACATGTAAAACCATGTTAAAGGAGTCATAAGATGCGATTTCAAGTTTTCCTTTCTATTTGGAGTGTTACAAGCTGTTCGTGAATAGATAAGATCCCTAAAGTTGCAAAGACTAAAGTCTCAAACCCAAAGAGATATTCTTTATAAAAGTTAACCCTTTAGGCGCCAGGGACTTTTGGACAAATGCTGGATTTTGACATCAAGATTTCAAAAGCTTGTGGCTTGAAATGGCTTAAAGATAGAGATCTACTGTACATTAGAAAAATGTTGGGCATGACCGAAAGTTTATGTGGGGTGTAAATATACTCGTCTAATTAGCATATTATGACGTCATCAGGGTGCGGCCATCTTGAATTTAATAACTCAGGTGAAATGCTATAGTAATGCTATAAATCTGCGGAAGCATTTGATACCACGCATAAGGCGCCATGATTTCCGCAATGAATGAATGGCGGATGGCGCGGCGCACTGTTTTGTTTACTACACACATAGCCTACTAAAGCGCGGATGACGCTCACGGTGTTTTCAGCTTCTACCGTCTCACTATATGATGATATGAACACGAATGTCATCTCCAGCTGCTCTGAGAGTCACTTCATTAGCATTTTACCGTTTCATTTGAGAAAACTACCGTCATATCACTTAGCCTACCTACACAGCAGC
>NW_015631145.1:750997-752181 GCF_001515625.1 Sinocyclocheilus rhinocerous | reverse complement strand
CTGCATATCGGTTATCGGGCACATAAACATGCAAATAATTGGTATCGGTATCGATTATAAAATATCAATATCGGTCGATCACTGATAGTAATATTATAAATCTGCGGAAGGATTTCCACAATGAATGAATGGTGGATGGCGCGGCGCACTGTTTTGTTTACACATACTAAAGCGCGGATGACGCTCGCGGTGTTTTCAGCTTCTGCTGTCTCACTATATGATGATATGAACACGAATGTCATTCCAGCTGCTCTGAGAGTCACTTATTAGCATTTTACCGTTTCATTTGAGAAAACTACGGTCATATCACATACACAGCAGCTGCAAGTTCTTCACGGCAACCCGTCAAAATAAAAGTTTAGTTTAACGTTAAGAAACTGTCAGAATATATTACTATTTAGCAGTCTTAAGAATCAATGCTACTACTTCTTATAAATATTAATAAATCTTTATTTTTAAAGGAATAATCACATCTGTTTTCTTTTTAATTTTAACAGTAAACCTCTGTTGTGCAGCACTTTGTTTGCCAAAAAATAAAAGGGTTTAATTTTCATTTGATTAGGATAAATTAAATTAATGTTTTATGCCTTCATCTGATTACCAGAAAAATTAAGAACATTTTATATGGCCCTATTATTGTTTAAAAAAGGACCCTATACAAAAAAAAGAATGGGTTTAAAATACAGGCATGTGGTTCTTAATTTCTTTTTATTAATTCACCATTTGTAAACTGATGTTTACTGTTCATTTTTTAGAAATATCAATAGCATTTGTATTAAAACTATATTCACTGAAAGTAATCAAAAAATCGAGAATCAAATTGAATCGAGAGCTTGCGAATCGAAATCGAATCGAATCGGGACATCTGAATCGATACCCAGCCCTATCAACACATGTGAAACATTGTGTTTACATGTCAAATGTTCCAAAACTACTCAAAAATCTGATGTGATTTTGAGTAAATTGCTGTTAAATTCATGTAGTGAACTTAACATGCTAATTTGCATTTTTAATGTGCTTAAAGATTTTGCATATGCATGAAGTGACAAACATGAAGGCAGATGTGCAGCTAATTCTGTAAACAAAAGCTTTCATAAAAATAATTGTATAAAAGATCTAAAAAGTAAGTTCATGAGTAGATTAAAATAATTAATCCAATTTACCCCCCCCCCCCCGATCTGAAT
>NW_015631145.1:742567-750900 GCF_001515625.1 Sinocyclocheilus rhinocerous | reverse complement strand
CCCCCCCGATCTGAATTTGGCTCACTAACAACATTTGTACAGTTATCAGAAACCAAGCAGAACAAATTCTATGTTCCTGTGGCTTTGTTCACACTGTTTTCAGATATTTGAGGTCTGTGTAACAATAAAAGCCCTAATAGTATAATGTTAGCGCTGTCTGGCCACTGGCCAAACAGATCCTGTCATAATCTGTGAACTGTTCTTACACCTATTGTTGTCGCTAACTGAAACAAAGGATTTTGGCTTGGCATTAGAGCCTTCACTAGAGAAACCGTTCCACATGCTCAGATTTCGGGTTGGCCTGCGCTTTGCTGATGTAAGACAAGCTGTCTGGCGAAGGTCCCTGATGTGGGCACTTCTGCTGCTATGCTAAGGATTATTGCAGCCCTGCGTTCCTCTGGCTGTATATCACTTTGAAAGCTTGTGGCATCACAGCTAATTTTCAGACTTGATTTTTTGTTTTCTTCCCCCTACTTTTAGCTCGGTGATAATAATTATTGTCTCAGTAATCACTTTCTCATGCTCCTGGTCCTTGGTTGGAAATACCAGAATGTTAACTTTGCATGGTTGCCATGTTCCTCGACCGCAAGAAATGAGTCAACACAGACACTTTTTAAGCTTTGTGACACCCTGCAATTTATTTATAAAAATAAACCAGCCGTTAGACTCACGTTTAGTGGCATTTTAGCTGCGTCTCGTTCCAGTGATCTTGACGTGAAACATGTTTGCTTGGCATGCATGGTACAAACTGCTAATGTGAGGTTTTTAATGCATACTGGATAGAAAACCTCGTCATGCTCTCAGCGATGATTGGCAGCGTTTAGTCTGCCGCACACAAATCTTTATATGTGGCATAAAAGAGGGATTTTAATTGAGAGGAGAAATGTCAGCGGTGTTGAAGTGGCATCCTCAGGGGACAAATGACATTCATGGGATCTCCCGAGTAATTACAGACAGACAGGAAGTTGCGTGTTGTAAATGCGTTCTTTCTTCTTTTATGTGTTCTCAAGCAACTGGAGAGGGAACAGATGGTGTCATGCCGTCTCAGGCATGGCCGCCAGGTTTTGATGCTTACCGGGGTAGAGTGTCAGTCTTCAAAGCGCTGGACGTCTGGACTTTAAAAGGAATCCGCTGCTCACAGTTTCGATCTCTCTGAATAATCCACAAAGAATTACGGTCGTAAAGTTATAGCACACAACATGCAGTCATAAAGCTGTGAAGAGTCAGTGATTCAATATCAGTGAACCACAGAATGATGCTCATCAGATTAGCTGGAATTCCCCGGTCCTATCAGCTGTTAAACATCAGGTTTAAGCAATCATTCGAGCAAAGTCTTCTTTACAGGGTTGAAATATTAACCGTGATCACACTTGTGCGGCCCAGTAGCGAACCCTGAGGCACTCCTACCGGCATCCCGTGTCCTTGTCATGTACAGTCTCCTGAAAACCGTTATAGGCCGTAAGCCATTAGATAAACACTGATATGTTACCCAACTTCCATTACACTGCAATCTCATCTGCCATCTCCTAAATGATATTTAAAAGGCATTCAACTTTTTTTTCCCCCAGCCTCTTTGCCTGCCATGCTTATGTTTCTGGCAACTTTACAGACGTTGTTGTTTTTTCTGTCTTGGCATGGAGCCCCGAGTGCCATATTCATCTATGGGCTGATGGTTCCAAGTGAGGGCTCGGGTCAAGTTGTCTTCCCTCTGAGAGGTGAGATTGGAACAGAAAAAACACATAGAGGAAGCTTGACCTTGAGAAAACTCAGATCTGCTGTTGAATCAAATGTGTTCTAATCGTACTTGAAAACATTGTGCAGTACAGTAGGCAAAAATGGAAAGGGCCCTGGGCCAAATGTAGAGTACTGTACACATTCACACATACTGTATATCGTGAGTGGGAATAGGCTGGGTGTGTATTTGATCTGAAATGGGTAAATTAATTAATTAATTTTTCAATCAGGACCTGCCATTTCAACAAAACATGCATTTTTGCCAAGTACATTCAGAATATTTAATAAATGAACCTTTGAGTTTTGAAGCAGTTCATTGACGTGGACAGTTTGAACTGATTCAGATAATTTATTTGAACCATTGTTGCGAACAAGTCATTGAAATTTCAGTCAGTTTATTGAAGTGGACTGTGGAGCATTTAAATTTATTGGAATAGTTGAATCATTGATGCAAACAATACAACTTTTCTATTGATCCATTGAAGTGGATTGAATCCACTTGCACTGATTGAATCTTTAACTTTGATCATTGAGGCAAAAGAATAATAATTTTTGAGTCAGTTCATTGATGTGAATCATCGAATTCATTCACCGATGCAAATAAATCATTGAGTTTTGAACTGATTCATTGAAGTGAACTGTTTGAACTGATTTGAATCATTGATTTGAATTATTGAAGTAAAGGAATCATTGAGTTTTGAATCAGATTAATTGAAGTTGACAGTTTGAACCTATTGAGATTTAATTAAATCATTGATGCAAAGGAGTCATCAAGTTTTAATTCTATTCATTGAAGAATGAAGAAACAGTTAGAATTGAACTGAATCATGAATCACTGATGCAAACAATTTATCGAGTTTTGAATCAGTTTATTGTAGTGGACAGTTTGAACTGATTCCAATCATTGAATTGAATCGATGAAAAACACAAACTGCGTTTTGAAACATTTAAAAGAATGAGAAGCTGCCAGCTTCAAGTTAGTTGGATTGGGAGGTGAAACTGAGAGATGCAGTTGCTCCATCCTGCTGAGTTGATGTGAATTTGGCCTGCGTTTTTGGCATGGGTTTGCAAAGTCTATTTAAACGACTAGAACATCCTCTGTTGGGAAATGAATGTTTCACATTCTTAATTTATTCTTGTGTGTGGTTCTCCTGCTAGTGGGAGTTGTCCTGATATGCAATGGAGACATTGGTCAAAGTCACTCGGCTTTGCCTCGATGGGGAAAAACAAAAACAAGATGTAATTGGCAGAGCGCTTCACTCACACATCTCCCGGTGTGACTCTAAATCTCTTCACCACACACACACATACGCACTGGATCTTCAGCCTGTGTGCTGTCCCGGGTTTTATTGCAGATACCGTTGTTTTGCATGCGCCTAGTGCAGATACCATAGTACAGGCATCACAGCCATCCCCTGAGAATGAAAGCGTTTTCACACACTGAGAGGTCTCGTAAATATACACATGAGGGGCTGATTTAATTGTCAGCGACAGTGAGGAAGAGTGACAGTGTCTCTATGTGAAACAAGCAAGTCAGAATATTCCATCCACTGCTGTATCCAAACAGACGTGGTTGCCCTCATCCACTAACAAGGAGCTGAATCCTGCTGCTGTGAATTTTCTCAGGGTGAGGACGTGAGGATGACATGTGAATTATTTATATGTGAGGAATATGATGCCATTGTACATCTCTTTTTTTTCTGATTTGTCATTCAGAAGAAGCCAGTATACGTCAGGGATTTTGTATGTCCTGACAGTTTCGAAATGCTATGCTATTCATAATCCCACATATTTTACACTTTTTTATTTTTTTTGCCACAAATGAGACTTATTTGACAAAAAATATCTCAAATCAATATCAGGCTGTTTGATTTCATACTGTATAAATGTATATAGTATGTATAAATTGCATAGATAGCATGCACATGCTTTATAAACCCTGGATGACCTATGTGACATATATATAGGTCATCCAGGGTTTATGCATTTTAACACACTGTATGCTCCCAAAATGCAATGTATTCAGCTTGACCTTACTTTTTGCGGTGTGACAAATGAACTGGAAATAATGTAATAATGTAAGACATATTTTTGATTCAAAATTTGATCAAACTTAAGACGTTTTTACACAAGATTGGATTAAAATAATACAAATGATCTATTATATTGTATATAAGATAACTGGACGTCATCATGCACACAAATAGGTCATGTGTCAAAATAGCTGTTTGAAATGTTTTGTCTCTTTCATGGGTAATCACATCACATTTCCTTAAGAAAATGAAAAAAAAAATGGAAAGTTAATATCTGGTTAATTTGTCAAATTATATTGGAAAAAAGGTAGATTTTATTTTATTTTTTTTACAAAAACATTTTCACTTAATGTTAATTCATTTGCATAATATGTGCTGTTTTAATATTGTTTGCCTTATATAAATATATGCGTTGCGTGCAAAGTGTGTCACTGTGTTCTTTTACACGTGAACAGCTCATGATGCAGTGTTTTCAGTGTCTCAGATTTTTCAGTTCTTGATTTTTTTAAAATTTTATTTTACAATTTACATGTACAATATTAACTTCTTATTTTGTTTTATTTTATTTATATATAAAAATGTTTAATTTGATAGTCATTTGGAACCAAATTGTCTTTTTTTTCAGAAAAATCTTTAAAAAAATATTTTTTGTGTGTAGTATGCAGTACACTAGTTTTTCATTACATACAGAGCCATGATCCTCAGGAGCGATGCTCAGAATGACTTATGAGTGTCGCACATCACTAGCGCACTGTCACTGTACACATCTCAAACTTAAGACGTTTTTACACAAGATTGGATTAAAATAATACAAATGATCTATTATATTGTATATAAGATAACTGGACGTCATCATGCACACAAATAGGTCATGTGTCAAAATAGCTGTTTGAAATGTTTTGTCTCTTTCATGGGTAATCACATCACATTTCCTTAAGAAAATGAAAAAAAAAATGGAAAGTTAATATCTGGTTAATTTGTCAAATTATATTGGAAAAAAGGTAGATTTTATTTTATTTTTTTTACAAAAACATTTTCACTTAATGTTAATTCATTTGCATAATATGTGCTGTTTTAATATTGTTTGCCTTATATAAATATATGCGTTGCGTGCAAAGTGTGTCACTGTGTTCTTTTACACGTGAACAGCTCATGATGCAGTGTTTTCAGTGTCTAAGATTTTTCAGTTCTTGATTTTTTTAAATTTTATTTTACAATTTACATGTACAATATTAACTTCTTATTTTGTTTTATTTTATTTATATATAAAAATGTTTAATTTGATAGTCATTTGGAACCAAATTGTCTTTTTTTTTTCAGAAAAATCTTAAAAAAATTTTTTTAGTGTGTAGTATGCAGTACACTAGTTTTTCATTACATACAGAGCCATGATCCTCAGGAGCGATGCTCAGAATGACTTATGAGTGTCGCACATCACTAGCGCACTGTCACTGTACACATCCAGCCTCATATTCTCTCAGGAAAGCCTCAGCCATTCTCCATCTGTTTCGGGGTGTCTGTTGAGATTGACTGGAGCCAGAGGCAGAGAGACTGCTCTTATTGTTTCAGCCCTCCAGACTGGGGGGCCCCTGGGCAGGATGGACCGCAGTCTCCCAGAGGAGCCCTGCTTCTCTCTCCGGGCGGCCCCTGACCCCCACAGCCAGAGGAGACCCTGCGGATCTGTTTCACAGCTGACAGAGGCCTTCCTCTCCAGGCTCGCCTTTGTTTCTGAAATCCTCCGCCGACCCCAGATGGGACTCGCCAGGATGGACGTTTCGGCTGAGGCCGTGATGTGAAATTCTGAGTTTGAAATATGAGGCATGGCGTCTGCATTCTGAAGAGTTTCAACAGCGCTTTCTCGAATAACGTCAAATGACAGAGAGTGGCAGTTCACTTTTCCGAGCCCTCTGATCTTAAGCCTCGTATATACAGTGTAGTTTTTTCTGTCCTTTACGATTGTAAACTGTCAGCTTGTACTTTATAAAGCTGTCAGACTGTATGAATTGTAGGACTTCGACTAAGCATTTTACTGGTTTTGTCACTTTCTGAGCTCATTGACACACAAAATGCCATCTCACCTCAACCCTAGTAAGCTCATGTGCTAATGTGGGCAATGTTTCGAATGCAAAAGAAAACAAAAAAAAACCCTGAATGTCTGGAGTTTTCCAAGGCTAACGTTAAATGTGTTCTAAATTGAGTAGAAAAGCCAATATTAGCATACGCGTGAGCATCTCATGTCTTGGTGTTTTCAGTATCTCAGAGCAACTCGGTTTGCAGTAAATGATGCTCCACACAAACTCATTTGTTATTTTAGTATTGTAATTTCACAGTTGTGCTGTAAATTTATTATTATTATTATTATTATTATTATTTTTCTTAAGTACACTTACAATTTCTTATTTTGTTGAAATTTTTATTTAGTAATAATAATAATAATAATAATAACAATATTAAAAATGTTAATCAACCTAAAAATTATAGTAAAATATTTATACAAATATTATACAATTATTTTAAAATATATAAAAATATTGATACATAATTTCAAACTTTTGGGCCAAACTGTGCATCCCACAGTAAACCTGTACTTGTTTTTTTTTAAATCACATTTTTAATCACAATTTTTATCAGAAAAATCAAGATTAATTTTCCCCTCACCCAATCGTGCAGCCCTAGCCAGTATTGATGTTTTTATCTTATGCTACAAGGCTATGAGCTAAACTTTTTCTCTGTCAGAAATAAGGCTAAGATTCATTGCAAAAGCCATTAATTAGCCATTTGTGTCAAAATCGTACAGTGGGCATTTGGCCTTAATTAGGTGGGACACGATAGACAAGAAATGTCGGTCGAGTTCTCCGATCTCTAGCATTCAAGCAGATCCACCCTCTGGTTTTTACGACTCTTTGACTCAGTTTTACGACTAGTACAGGTGTTGCTTGGCTATCTCTGTGAAAAGGCAGAATGCACACCCTGTGCTTATCTTGCCCAATAAATTCCACTAAATGACCTGCTAATCACCGATTAATGGTGTTACAAATAGGCCGCGTCCCTCCGTGGTGCGGCCGTCTTATCTGTGCTCAAATACTCCTATCGGAGTTGGGCCAGCGGTGATTGGAAGCGGTTCTGAAGCAGCAGAGCAGTCTTGTGTAGTGAGTCACACTCTTCTTTGTTTCAGCGCTGTGCTATAGGTCATGTTTGCAGGAAAGGGGAATTTTGAGATTCATTAGGGCCTTTGAAAAGTTGCGCATCTATATCTGCACACACTTCAGGCTTGTTTCTTTATCTCCTGAGTCATGATAAGGAGAGATAGAGAGATTTTTTTTATTGCAGCGCTTACACAAATAGACGGGGTAAAGTATCCGTGTTTATGACACATTAACACATAGTAACACATTAACACATCGACAGGAAGTTGATATTATCCATCAGGATTTGATTGCAGTGTGGATATATATAAAGAAGTGTCTTATGCTCACCAAGGCTGCATTTACTTGATTAGAAATACAGTAATATTTTAATATTAATTATTACAATTGAAAATAATTGTAATATATTTTAAAATTCAATTTATTCCATAAATTGCAGCTATTACTTTAGTCTTTGGTGTCATGATCCTTCAGAAATTATTCTAATATGCTTATTTGCTGCTCAAGAAACATTTCTTATTATTATCAGTCTTGAAAACAGTTGTGCTGCTTAATATTTTTGTGGAAACTGTGGTATAGATTTCTAAATTCTTTGATGAATAAAATGTTCAAAAAAGAGCACTTTTTTTGTAACAATTTAGAAGTCTTTACTGTCAAGTTTGATCATTAATGTAGGCTTCATTTTAATATAATTAAAAAAATTTAATTAATTAATTAACAAGTTTTCATAATATGAAGAAAGAATATACATATAATAATATATCAGTGTTATTTTAGTATCATTGAGATGCTATCATAGTTTTTATAAAAATTTTGAATCTTTTCTATTTTCTATTTTCATTTTAGTTTTTGTCATTTTTATTCGTTTTTTAATATATCTATATAAAAAGTTTTAGAATTCATAAAATGTTTTATATTCTATGTTTTTATATGTTTGTATAGTTTATAATCATTTTTTATTTCAGTTTTACTTTGAATTATATTAGTACATTGTTAGACTTAATTAGAATGAGAAATGTTGCTTTGGCAACTAACCGAAATGAAAAGATTTTAATATTTTATCTCAGTTAATGTTTATTTTATTTACAGTAACGAAAATGTTTTTTTTTTAATGGTTTCAATTTTCAGTTTTCATTTTAGTTGACTATAATAACCCTGTAGTATACAAAGTTAATCAAAAATAAAATAAATGTCTATTTTTATTCATAAAATGCATCTTAAAATATATATTTAAATAGTTATTTTCTTCTTATATATATACATTTATATATAGGCATACCATATAACTTATATATCATTTCTTTCTTTCTTTCTTTCTTTCTTTTTAAGGTCATTAAATCTCTTTTGCTTTCTGTTTCTTTCTTGTTTGATCTCTCTTTCTCCGTCTCCAGTGTCTCTCACAGACTCTACTATCCCGCTG
>NW_015631145.1:739619-741803 GCF_001515625.1 Sinocyclocheilus rhinocerous | reverse complement strand
AATACAGTAAAAACAGTAATATTGTGAAATATTATTACAATTTAAAATAATAGTTTTCTTAAAATAATTGTAATATATTTTAAAATTCAATTTATTCCATAAATTTTAGCTATTACTTTAGTCTTTGGTGTCATGATCCTTCAGAAATTATTCTAATATGCTTATTTGCTGCTCAAGAAACATTTCTTATTATTATCAGTCTTGAAAACAGTTGTGCTGCTTAATATTTTTGTGGAAACTGTGGTATAGATTTCTAAATTCTTTGATGAATAAAATGTTCAAAAAAGAGCACTTTTTTTGTAACAATTTAGAAGTCTTTACTGTCACGTTTGATCATTAATGTAGGCTTCATTTTAATATAATTTAAAAAATGTAATTAATTAATTAACAAGTTTTCATAATATGAAGAAAGAATATACATATAATAATATATCAGTGTTATTTTAGTATCATTGAGATGCTATCATAGTTTTTATAAAAATTTTGAATCTTTTCTATTTTCTATTTTCATTTTAGTTTTTGTCATTTTTATTCGTTTTTTAATATATCTATATAAAAAGTTTTAGAATTCATAAAATGTTTTATATTCTATGTTTTTATATGTTTGTATAGTTTATAATCATTTTTTATTTCAGTTTTACTTTGAATTATATTAGTACATTGTTAGACTTAATTAGAATGAGAAATGTTGCTTTGGCAACTAACCGAAATGAAAAGATTTTAATATTTTATCTCAGTTAATGTTTATTTTATTTACAGTAACGAACATGTTTTTTTTTTAATGGTTTCAATTTTCAGTTTTCATTTTAGTTGACTATAATAACCCTGTAGTATACAAAGTTAATCAAAAATAAAATAAATGTCTATTTTTATTCATAAAATGCATCTTAAAATATATATTTAAATAGTTATTTTCTTCTTATATATATACATTTATATATAGGCATACCATATAACTTATATATCATTTCTTTCTTTCTTTCTTTTTAAGGTCATTAAATCTCTTTTGCTTTCTGTTTCTTTCTTGTTTGATCTCTCTTTCTCCGTGTCCAGTGTCTCTCACAGACTCTACTATCCCGCTGTATGACCTTGGCGTCCTCAGGCGATCGGTGTCTGGCTGTAATTCTCTCTCAGTGCCAGGATCTCGTTCCTCATTGATGAGGACTCACTGAGAACAGCTCATTTCCATCTAAAGTTAATGCAGCCACTGAAGCTGAACTTATTAAAACTGCCCTAACTCAACTAGCACAAAAGCCAAAAATAAGACAATACGCTTCATTTTTATTTATGTTAGCGTTCCCTACTCTAAACGGCAATGGATCCTCTACAAATCTGCCGTTCAAGCCAGTGTGAGTTGGAGTCCATGTCTAATTTGTGACTCAGAAGACGGGGAGGAGGGAACGGTCTGGGCTAAAATGAAATGGTTGCGATGAATAGTTTCCATATGATGAGCTCACCAACCAAAGCATGCTGAATTGAGCCATACCAGTCTGCCGTGTGACACTTCTCTCTCTCTCTCTCTCTCTCTCTCTCTCTCTCTCTCATTCCCCTCCTCCCCTCTGTGTGGCAGTAAATGAAGTGAACTGCACTGTAGGTTGTAATGTAATTGCACTATGCATGAATATAGCTGTGAGCTGTGTAGGTTAACATGGCTGAGAGGTGTGTGGAGTTTTTTAATTGCAAAGGCAGACTAGAGTGAAAGCACCCCACTGATACGCTCTCTGTTCCTCCCAGGCAACTTAACAAACGTGCACACACACACTCACACACACCTTATTGAAGAAGACCCCAGATATAACCATTATAGATCAACCCAAAATGATTTTTTCCCACCTTCAGGCAGCAGTGCGAGTTACTGAAGATGAGAAGTATTTTATTTGATTTAATTTTATTCATTTATTTTTTAAAATCTTAATAAAGTCCAAATGAAAAATTAATGTAGTGATAATTTTCAGAATGAAGTCATGTTTAATGAAACGTGAATGAAACATGTCTCACCTACTATTTATTTCCTACTATGTATGTAATTTTTAATATTTATGTATGTAAATAATTGTGCATACACACACACACACACACGTGCCAAAAGTTTCAAATAATTAAGATTTGATCAAAACTTAAATTGGAAAATATTATTACAATACAATGTAAAATAACTGTTTTCTATTTTAGTATATTTAATGT
>NW_015631145.1:738616-739392 GCF_001515625.1 Sinocyclocheilus rhinocerous | reverse complement strand
CAAAGCTGAATTTTCAGCATCATTACTCCAGTCTTCAGTGTCACATGATCCTTCAGAAATCATTCTAATATGCTGATTTAATGCTCAAGAAACATTTCTTATTTTTATCAATGTTGGAACCAGTTGTGCTGCTTAATATATTTATTAAAAGGTTTGGGGAAAGTATTAAATATATAATATATAAATCCGTTAACGAAAAAAATGTATCATGGTTTCCATAAAAATATGAAACTGTTTACATTAATGTCATATTGTATGCTATCAATTACTATTATTAAAACTATCTTCAACATTGATAATAAGAACTATTATTAATAATTAAGCACCAAATCAGCATATTAGAATTTTATATATATATTCCTTTTTTTTTTTTTTTTTTAAGTGGAATTTGCAGTAGTAGGATTGCCTGACAGCAGTCTTATGTTTGAATCAAATCAAGCAGAGATTTTCCGGCTTGTGTTGAATGCCATGTCCGAGGTTTCCTCTCCCCTTAATTACCTCCAATGCAAACCTCCAGTGGCTTCCCTCAGCCCGAGGATAGCGAGGCAGATACGGCCTCACATATTGAGTGTACTTCATGTGTATGCATGTACAGTAGTATGTGTGTGTGTGTGTGTGTCAGTCTGAGAGGAGGAAAATGATTCTTGCCCTAGGCTACCCTAAGTGTAAACAACGCTGATTACGCAGATTACGTTCATGCACGCGTTTTCCCCCCTAATGTAAACAACGCCGATTACGTTCTTGGGTACTCTCCAAAATGGCAGAAGACGTAACGT
>NW_015631145.1:727306-737536 GCF_001515625.1 Sinocyclocheilus rhinocerous | reverse complement strand
GTTGAGCCACTGATGTCACATGGACTGTTTTACCGATGTCCTTGCTACGTTTCTGTCTGGGAACATTTCAGTTGCGTTGCTGTCTATGGAGGGTCAGGGAGCTCTCAGATTCCATCAAAAATATATTAATTTGTGTTCCAAAGATGAACGAAGGTCTTACGGGTTTTGAACGACATGAGGGCGAGTAATTAATGACAGAATTTTCATTTTGGGGTGAACTAACCCTTTAAATATGCTTCACCGTGTAACGTGGCGCCGCCCTCAGCAGTATTGAGCATATGCAGCGTTCTCCCGTATAAAAAAAATAAATAAAACAGTATGGCTGGTCTGCCAAGAGCGAGAGCAGGGCTTTTGCATTTCAAAGTGCAGTGGGAATATTGCATGTAGTGAGGTCTTCTGACTTTGCGAGTGGACTCATGACCACCTCGGGAGGAGGAGGAGAGAGGGTAGTTTTTACTTCTCTCCGACTGGATACTTCTCTAAGTCGGACTGCTTTAACAGGATCGAAGAGCCGAACCTGACCAGGGTAAATTAATATGCGGATGCTCTATCTGAGAGATTTCCCTGAGCCATTTTCTTCCTCATTATTTTTTTTCGACATCACTCTATTAGAAATCTCTTCTTCTGCCACCATTTTTATTATAGGCAAACAAAGTGGGTTTTTCAATAACCTGTACTAAAGCTGATATCTAGAGAATGGGAGCTAGCTGATATAATGCCTGTGTATATAATGAACACTTATTGGATTGCTATAAAATACTTATTGGACACAATGTTTAATTAAATATTGCCATAAAATGCTTTTTAAAATAATATAAAATGTCTTTATTCATTCTGCATCAAATAAAAGTCTAAAGTCATAAATATATAAAACCAATATAAAATATTGAGTCAAAAAGCTTATTCTCATTATTCTAAAAGCCATTATTCTCAGTTTCAATATTAGCATAACTACTGTTTTTCAGTCAATGCTGATTATACAAATATTGGAGTGTTTCGTTTTTTTTTTAACTCTGTTCATTATTTTGTCTGTTTTATATTATTTTATTTTTATCTCTATTGTATGCATGTATGTATGTGTGTATGTGTGTATGTATGCGTGTATGTATGCATGCATGTATGTACACATACATACACACAACATATATAGCCTAAAAAAAACAAAAAAAAGGGATAACAAAACATGACAAAAATAGGCTAATGTAAGTTAAATTAAAGTGTACAGAAAACAAGAAAAATAAAATGTAAAATATTGAACCACAATAAATGTGTATTGTGCCTTTTGTGATTTATTATTATTATTAATTGTCATTTTTATTAATTGTCGTCGTTACTTTATTTGGTTTGAGTTATTTTAATTTTATTGAAAATTGTGGCCTTGTCAACAATTTTAAATGAAAAAAAAAAGTTAAACCATTTATTATTTATTTTATTTCAGTAACGTCTATTGTAGAGTTGAGGAAAAAAAATTAACTTAAATGATTTTAGCAAATGGCTGCAATATAACAAAGAGTGAAAAATTTAAGGGGGTCTGAATACTTTCCGTACCCACTGTATATACATCATTGGGTAATTTCTGTACATAAACAGAACTTTCTTATGGCTGTTAGCAGACAATAACCATTCTGCATTCACTCTGTGTTGTTTGCAGAAAACTACTGGTAGTATATCGTCCTGTGGGCCTTTAGTGTGTTCGTATGCATCAGAAAGAACAGCTCATTATCTGCCCATTACATATTTACACATACTGTAAACACGAGAGCCAACCGTTCTTCTCCACAACATGCAAATCAATGAATGCTAGTGGTTAAACGGATCGTAGTTGTTCCGTGATCCGTACGGACCAAGCCCCACGGTTCGGCACGCATATGATCCACGGATTAAACCATTTTAGACCATTTTTAACCATAATAGAGTATAAGTTTATCATTTGTTCGTATTTACACAAGCAAGCAAATTTTAAACAATTCCAGAGAGAAAAGGCGAAAGGGAACTCGATTCGTTACTCGCGCGCTCTTCTCTACGCGCACAGCCGCACACACATGAAGCGCGCACACGCGTTTCAGACAGCGCGCGAACACCGAACTGAATCCTCTTCTGAATCCTCTGAACAGGCACATACACATGAAATTATGACAAAATACCCATCTCGACAATCATTCAGGTAAACGCAGTCAGTTATGTCTCAAGTGAATGAAAACAGCTGAGAAAGAAATCGGATGTGATGTGTATCATTATATCGGATCCGTGCATCAGGTCTTAAAGGGACAGCGGCCTATAAATACTGCTGCTGTCATTAATGATCATCAAACAACAAAACAGCTGTGATAAAAAGCTATATTTAATTTATGCAGTGAACCCTCTGCAGTGTTATTTTCCCTAATTACATTTCTGTATTTGAATACTACCAACCTTATTTTATTTGTAACATATTCTGTTGTATTTATCTATGCTTGTAATTTGTGTATTTGTTCTTATTTTTACTGGCTGTTCTCTTGTCTCTTTAATCATGTTTAAACTTTCTTAGTTACTCTAGTAGTATTTGCTGTGGTATCAAAGAAGTACTTCACTTTAAGTAATAAATGGAAAGCTGATCCGAAAAATTATCTGATCCGTGGGTCAAAAACCGTAATGTGATACGAACCGTGAGATTTGTGATCCGTTGAACCACTAATGAATGCATTACCTCGCTCAAACTCTCGCTGATGTTAGGGATGATTTAATGCTCATAGACACTGTCTTATGGAGCTCTCCTTCCTCAGAAGGGCCGGAGGGAGGGATAGTTGGATGTAAGGAATGGGGGATGGGATGGAGAGAGTGTGAAAAGCTGCTGGGTTGGATGAGTGAATTTTGACCCTGCACTGCCAATTAATCCTAGCTCTTTTTAATTGGGGCTGAATGGACTCCAAAGGGCAGTGTTGAGATGCACAGACACTATATTGTAGCCGTTAGGCATTAAAGATGCAAGCCTCATTTGCATATAAACCAGGTCTTACGGGTGCAGTTCACTGGTCTCTGAACACAAGCAAACAACTTAAGCCCAGAAAGGCAGATTGGCTGTCTCCAATTTTAGCTACTTTTGTATTTCCCTATGCAGTGGCTGTGCTTCCTTTACACTTCCAGCCTTCAAACACACACACACACACACACACACACACACACACACATAAACCCAGACATCCACGGAACTGTCTGATGTGTGTGTCTCTCTGTAATGCCTCTTATCTCCCTTTTCCTCCAAACACCCCCTCTTCCCTAACTTTACAGCCCTCTCATTTCACGTCTTTGATCAGGGAAGTGGCGCACCACTGAAATGACAGTGGCTTGGTTTAAGCACAGGTTTGCCACAGTCCAAAGAACAGAGAGATTTCAGTAATGAAGGGCTTCGTTCCCTCCCAGAGCTTTTGTGTTAGTCAAAGCCACGCCAACATGTTCGTAAGAACCTACCAACACCTGCTTCAGGAATTACACACAAAAATGTCAAGGAATGGTTCATTTTGTCATTCATTCACCTCATGTTGTGACGCTGCACTTTTCCATACAGTGGAAGTCAATGGTGACCAATTTTTTTAACGTTTAAGAGAAACGTCAGTGAAGAGAATCTGTGCATATCACTGAAAAAAAAGGGTGTAGAAACAGTTTTCACTAAGAAATTGTAAGTAAACCACAAAGAAATGGCAAGTAGCACATTGAATTAAAGATGAAGTAGAAAGTGAAGTAGAAAAACTAAAATAATATTTTCTTGTAAAATGTACACCAATAATCTGTTTTATTTATAACTTCAAATCATTTTTGACTAAATTTTTTTTTACAGTGTATAAATGTTGTTTTCCACATAGCTATAGTATGGCTTCCAAAGTGTCATATTTTGGCTATTTTTTCAAATTTGACAACCTCTGGTCACCATTTTCTCCACAGAAGAAAGAAATTTATACAGGTGAAGGTGAGCATATGGTGACTAAGAATTTATTTTGGGGTCAGCTATTCCTTTAAATAACTGTGTTGTAATGCATCCCCATGAAATCATGCGCTGAGTTCAGCCGGTGTCTCCTGTAGCCAAAAGTCATCATGTTCAGACATGAAAATATCAGGATACATCCATCTGGATCTAATCAGCGGTGCACTTTATTTGTATTGAATTTGCATTAGGATACAAAACAGAATCTCATCTGACTTGAAGCCCATTGGAAGATTGATCGTCATTAATATTACATGCTCGTGCATCAGAACAGCATAATTTAGCGAGCATTGGAAACTTGAGGAAGCTGTCTATCCATTCGATTCCTGAATCGTGTATTTAAATTTATACCACAGTGTTATTGAATTCTTCATTGTGATTGGCTGATTGGCTATCTATCTATCTATCTATCTATCTATCTATACTTAATATATAATTTAAATATAAATGATATATGCATACATTATAAGGGTGTGCGATAATGACAAAAAATTATATCTATATTTTCTGGAATTTTGCTGATAACGATAATTAGGCAGTGTTTTGCTGAGCGTGTTATTGTGCTGGTATATTAAGTATAGTTTCCATTTTCTTAATTTTTTTTCCTAAATAAAATTATATTAGTATAAACTGATATTAAATGTTATTTAATTACCTCTCTTTTTTTCCAGGGTCCCGTCTGCGGCAGGAAGACTACGCACCCCGTATTGTGGAACACCCCTCTGATCTGATTGTATCCAAGGGCGAACCAGCCACCCTAAACTGCAAGGCGGAGGGGCGGCCCAACCCCACCGTGGAGTGGTACAAGGATGGAGAGCGTGTGGAAACGGACCGGGACAACCCTCGATCCCACCGCATGCTCCTGCCCAGCGGCTCGCTCTTCTTCCTGCGTATCGTACACGGCCGTCGCAGCAAACCCGACGAAGGCTCCTACGTTTGCGTGGCCCGTAACTACCTGGGAGAAGCAGTCAGCCACAACGCCTCACTGGAAGTAGCTAGTAAGTGCTCGGCTGGGTTCTTGCGGTTTATGGGTATCTACATATAGTGTGCGATATTAAGATTTCAGATGTGTTTGGATACCATAGGCTTAGCAGTTCAGTTTTGAATGATTCGTATCGTCTTCCAGGAGCGGTTTGAAAGCAGGCCAGTCTTAATTTGGCTTTGTGTTTGTGACTTTCCTGGCCTTGAACTGAATATAAGCTGAATAGAAAGCGTTTCCAGTTTCCTCTTGGGTCTCTGGGTCTCAATGGACTCAGTGGGTCGGGTAATCTCGCTGGAGATGGGCAGGATATGACTGTGCCACTGGACCTGCATGGTGATCCTGATGGAGGAAACGGGCCAGACGGCCTGAAGAGAACAGAATAGGTCTCAGTAGGTGGTCGTGAGCTATAAAAACCTTAAATGAACTTTATGATATTTACAGTAGAGATCACAATATAGCGGTTACCTTTAACTGTTAAACTTTATTGAAGTGTGCTGTATCTCTCTGTCCGATTGGCATTTGTAGTTTTTCTTTTTTCATTTGATTCAAGGAGTTGTGCATCAACGGGGTCGATTTTTATCCTTTTTAAAAAGGATTCACAAAACCGTTTTTGTGTACAGACTCAAAGCAGATACTTTAAATGGGCTTATTACTTAAAGCTTGTGGTTTTCAGCGATTCTCCTTTGCCTCGGACGTGATGTGCATTACATACTGTCTCTCTTTAAGCTTGAAAGGACTGATCTCGGATATCAACCGCTTTTCAAGTATGCCTAGGAGCTGTCACCAACCCTCTTGTTGTAATCTAATCGAGTCAGTGCTGGACCTGGAGGGGGCGACTCGCTCGTGTAGTGTGTACCAATGGCATGTCTTACTCACTCTTAAGATCTTCTATTAAAAACTGGCCTTACCCTTATGGAAATGTACTGTAGTTCTTGCATGCATTACAAAAATGTATTTATTATTCAGTATTTTTATGTTTTTTTTATTTTATGTAATAAATACATTAAGTGTATGTCATTATATATGATTTTGATAAGACTTGTTTTCAGATAATTATTATGTTCTCTGAATTGTACTTTTTATTGTTTTAAAAAGTAAATTTACAACATTTACTGAGAGTTATTCTTAAACTAATCTATTTGAGCAAAGGAATAAGAGAAATACACTGAATTCAAGTTATATTCTCTGAAAAGATTTTTAATAGAGAGTTTTGAGAGTTTTAATATCTTGCAAAATATTTTGTCTGAATTAAATGTATCTTGTTTTCCACTAAATATCTTATATAAAAGCCTTAAAACATTAAAACACTGATTTAAAAAGAAAAAAATATTTGAAATCTGGTGATTGTCGTTTAACTGTGAACACCAACCAAAATTATGAAAAAATGGTAATGTTATATATATATAGCTATTTACTAAATTTACTGAGCGTTATTCTTAAAAATCTATTTGGGTTACAGGGTTATATTATAAGTTATATTCTCTTAAAATAAATTTTAATATCTTGCAAAAACAATAATAAATGTACTTAATTGTGTGTGTATATATATATATTTACTTACATTTTGTGACCCTCCAAACATTTAACTATTGGGCCAAAATATCATGGTTAATACAGTTAGTGTTACTATAGTAAAACCATTGTACATTTTCGTAAGAGTACCAGTTGTAAAGCTAAAGTGTTTTTATTAGCTTCTGTAGGCCAGTGCTGGTCAAACAGAAACATAAATTTGTATATGTTGAAGTTGGTGGGAAAATTATGTGAGCTCAGAGACTAAAAAGTGAGAAAATATCATGCGGTATATCAAGCAGAGGGTGATATACTGTATACTATTTGTTCTGGAGGCCCTCTTTTTTTTTGTTGTTGCAAGAACGAAAAAAGAGGTTTGGCGGGCGGGCGGACGACTTGGCCCGACATGAGGAAAAGCTCGGGCTGTTTGGCCGCAGCCTTCGGGCTGCTTATTCTGAATAAGGTTCAAACAGGACCATAATGACACAGTGGCAAAGCTCAAAACCCTCACTGCCTGTCCGTTCCCTCCGCCCCCCTGCCCCGCCGCCGCGCATGTAATTACCCGTTCAGGCAACCATGATGGAAACCTGCGACAGGAAGGTAGTAGAATTCCTGCCTAAACTCCCCTTTTCCATCCAAAACTAGACAGACAGTGTCGGAGGCAGAGAGAAATCTATCACTTCTCGGATATCAACACTCACCTACTTATTCAGACTGACACCAGGAATGTCAGACGTGCTGTTTTCCAAGAAAACCGCCGAAAAGAAAGTTAAGACCTCAAAATGTATTTGTTCTGCCTCGCCTGCTCTTACAAGAACACTGTGTACACAATCTTTCCTTTTTCTAAAGTTATTTTAATAATCCCACTTTTACGATCGCCAGCACCCGGCGGACCGTAAATCTAATCCAACTTTCAACAAGCCATGTTTGGCCAGGCAACGACGCTTAGTGCAGATCTGTTGTGGGTTTATTATTAACTTCACGTACAGTAGAGGCTCTGTGCGGCGCACTGAGGTAAAATGGGTCAATCCGGGCATTCGTTCTGCTCTGTATGCCCTGTGTACATCCCTGAAGTTGGATTTTGCCCCTTTTGTTTCCATGTTTTCCTTTCAATATGAAACTTGGAGGCTTAT
This sequence comes from Sinocyclocheilus rhinocerous, assembly GCF_001515625.1. Classification (NCBI taxonomy): domain Eukaryota; kingdom Metazoa; phylum Chordata; class Actinopteri; order Cypriniformes; family Cyprinidae; genus Sinocyclocheilus; species Sinocyclocheilus rhinocerous. The sequence goes on along the minus strand of NW_015631145.1, from coordinate 729,954 downwards.
AATGCTTCATGTGTCATGCTTTGTTAGAGTATAATGACTCGCAGAGGAACAAAGAATGAGAGAGAGGAATGTAAGAAAAGATGGGACTGGCTTTATCCGTAAGAGCTCACTGTTCACCCCGATGGCTCCGGGCCACGTGTTGTGTAATGTGTAGTATCAGGCTGCGTCTTTAAGGATGACAGACGTGTCTGTTGCAGGTTTTCTCGCACTCTAAAAACAGCTGTGAAATGCCGATCAAAGAAAATTGAGTTTTAGGACCCGCATAAATGACAATGTGAGATTGTTAAAAGATTGATGGGCAGTAATGTGTCATTTTATTGTTATGACTGCTTACAGTGTGAAACAGGTTAGATTAGTTGGGGTTATAACTTAATCAGTATTTTTACTGGTTTTCCAGTTTGAATGTCTAAAAATGCTTAAACTTGATCAAACATTAGGCGTATTTTCAATTCGCAATTTCAATTTGTGCAATTTGAAGGGTAATGGAAACGCGCCTAGTGAAGACATTTATAATGTAGCCAAAAAATTGTTTAAAAAAATATTTTCGAATTTTTCGATTCATCAAAAAAAAAAAAAAAAGGTTTATACAAAAATACTAAGCAGCAAAACTATTTTCAGCATTGATAATAATAAGAAATTATTCATGAGCAGCAAATCAGCATATTCGAATACTTCTGAAGGATCGTGACATTGAAGACTGTACTTTTTAGATATTTTAACTGGAAAATAAGTCAAAAAACACTAATTCACCTATGAAGAAGTCATTTTTTGCACTGTATGTGCCATATAAGCTAAACCTTTCCCAAAACTCTCACTTTTTTACCTGTAATACTTCTGAGAAGTCAGCTTTGTCCTTTATTAGCATGCTAAATAACTGCAGCATGTGGAAAGCCTCTAATTATAGTGTACTATTCCAGTTCTTGGGCTGCGGTGGGAATGTGGATCATTACGCCAGACCCCGATAACCTCGTCAGGATGTGTGGAGCGGTCTATAGCGCTCTCTAGTCTTGGGCTAAGAGAGACTTATTAATTCTGGAAATCATTAATCATTATATCATCTAATTTACATTTTTTTTGTGGTTAAAACAATTGATCCCAATCTATATATGTTTTTTGTTCCCAATCTGATGCTGAAGTTAAGTTTTGATTGCTGGTTTAAAAGAAAATCACTTTTAAAATTATGTGGACTATCATTTAGCACATATTCTCTATGTAGTGGTGGTCATGTGAGCATTGCGAATTCAAATCTAGCTTGTGCTGTTTCCCAGTCCCATTCCAGCATATTCTTCCCATCTTTTCCTCTACGTTCTGTATTATTCTTAACAGTAAAAATGGCAAAAAGTTCAAAAAAGTTTCATGCTGGCGCGAAGGAGGAGCTGCTGTCGTGACAGACACAAAATCAACTTGACGTTTCATCTGTGAAACGGAGGGGGACCGTTGGCGTTCGCCCTCTGAAAGGGTGGATGACACCCCTAGTTATTCCCTCACAGGATGTTCCCCTCCACTACATCTGTGTGCTCCCGCCGCCTTTGATATTCAAACCAACCCGTTTCCATTATAGATTTATCATAGCTGTGCAGAATTCACTTCCTTGTCCTTTTCCCCCTCGCAAGCGCCAACGTGCTTTCCACTGTTTGCTCTGAGAATATTTGTGTTTCATTAAGTTATTATAAGAGTCACATTATGAAGATGACAAGGGTTTATATTTTACAAGTACATTTTTTTTGGAGGAGACACGTAGACGGCAGATTTTGGCTCTCAGACTCTGCAGTAAGCTAAGTAGCGGCCTCTTTCCCTGAAAATTCCATAGTGTTTCCTGCAGAAAATGAACTATATTTGAGGTGTATTCCCAACCCGAGAGTAGCAGGAAGACAGCGTTCCTCACATCTGCTTTTGAGAAGTCAGTATGGGTAATTGTCGCAAACCGGCTCTCTTTAATTGGCTGGTGGGTGTGTTTCTCCTTTAGCGTCACGGGGACTATTTGAAGATGCCCAGAAATTACAAGGAAAACTAATCTGCAGTGTTTAATTACAACACTGAGGGGAGTTACTGACAGTGCTTGGGGGATGGACAGAAATAAAAAAGAATCTTTACCATCTATCACATTTTTATACTTTATAATATTGTGATGCCTAAATTTACTTAGCATTTTTTTTTTAAATAATTGATTAAAATTTTTAGTGTATCATTTTTTTTTATTTATTCAGGCAAAGTATAATAATAATAAAAGTATAATAATAATAGTAATAATAATATCGATTTAAAATGGGCCATTTAGTTGTTATTGGACATAACATGAAACAATGTATTTACAACACTGAGGGGAGTTACTGACAGTGCTTGGGGGATGGACAGAAATAAAAAAGAGACCAGAGAAGATAAGTGCAGGTTCTTCCTGGTTTTTCCCATGTTATCATGCTCTCATCTCTCTGGAGATCCACACTAGCTCTTGTTTTGTACTCAACCTGATTAGCATTTATATGGCTAATTGCTTCAACTTCAGGCCCCCGAAGCATGCAACATCTGCCATGCATATTCAGTCATGTGATTCCAACATCTCATTTCTAGTGGCTAGTTGGAGATGTGTGATATTGCACTTTGGTTGGGATTATGGCTAGGGATGCATAATATATATATATATATATATA
>NW_015631145.1:718420-727225 GCF_001515625.1 Sinocyclocheilus rhinocerous | reverse complement strand
AATAATAATAATAAGAAGAAGAATGGAATACTGTCCATAACTTAATAAAAAAGTACATAAATAAAAAAAAGTTTTTATTGTTTTTTTATATTCAAACAAAATAGTAAATTAAATAGTTAATTAGTTAAATAGTAAATTACATAAATTTAGTTTAAATTTAATAAAATAATATAATAATAGTATTTTAATATTTTATCATTTTAAAATTCACCATTTATTGGTTAGTGACAGTAGCGTGGAAATAATTATCACTTTATCACCATTGGACAGAATTTTTATATTATGCTTCTCTAATTGCAGCTGTTGTGCTCCATAAAAAAGTTGCATTTCTGTTTGGGACAGAAGATCAGTGCCCGGTTGGTTTAGAAAATCCTCACTAAGTTGGCTGGAGAATTGTACAGAAAGCCAGCGATCTATGGCTTGAAGAGGATAAAGGAATGGTGAGAAGGAGTTTTAGGGCTTTGTTCTGCTTTTGTGGAAGACAAAGATTTCCCACTGCTGAGCTCCTAGATGAGGGGAGATGGACGAATGGAAGTAGGGTCGGAAAGTTCACTGAAGTAATGAGTGGTGGCAAGAGCTGGCTGGATGGATGACAACTTCAGGATGGATTGCCATGTGAAGAGTAACAGGTCCGGACAGTCAGGGTGAGACGCCGGACACGTTGTTAGTTTAGTGTGACCCGTCTGTCCTCCTGTATCTGTCCCAGAGCAAGAAATGATACACTTTAGTGACTAGTTCTGATAACGATGTGTTATCAGAAATCCCTGTATTTGTTTAATCTACGACTTGGACTACACTGGAAATAAGTACCTATGTTTTGCATACTGGCTTGTTTAAATGATCGTTAAAACACTCAGGTTGCCTAAAGATATTGTGAATCGTGTCACATTTGCATAGATATGACTGGAGCAACAATAAAAATCTCCTACCAGCAAAGAAACAGAAGAAGATTGAGTTATAAAAGAACTCTGTGAGGAGAAAAAAAAAAAAAACGCATCGTTTGAACAGATGGTGGATGCTGATCTTCTTTGGGCATCTTGGCTTTGCTCGAAATGGAGGATAGGTAGGTCGATGTGCGCATTGGTGGTAATTAGAGGCCCTCACCATGACCAAGCATTTCAGACTCGCTTTGATCCCAGGAAATGCGCCGCTTCCTCAGACAGCTGGAGATAACTTCTCCTGAGGTCATTTTATGGACGGCGGTCCACAAATACAAGGTAAATCCCTCTGGAACCAGCTGGCTTAGCGCAAATCATTCCCTATAGCGTGCAACTTTAATTGATGAAATTGTTATGGTTAAAATCTGGCATTTAATTCCCGAAAAATCCTTTATAGTTTTTCTGGGATGTCTTTATAGGGGTTCATTTAGAGTTCTGTCCTTCAGCGGTTCAGTTTGTTCTCACACATCTTGTACGGCCTTGAAGGGAGCCGTGCTGATTCAGCAAGTGCCGCCCCACCTGGGCCCCATGCGCCCGTCCTGATAAACACAGCGTAGCCGACACTATTTGGTCCTTCTGTGGCAAGAGTCTTGTAGATACGACCCATGTGATTCAGAGTGATTTCCTCTTGGCTGAACTCCATTTGCGATAAACACGGCTGATTGTACAGTCCCTTTCGGATGAAGGCCCAGATAGGAAGTGTGTCTCGGAGGCTAATCTTCCCCCCTCGAACGGAGGGCCCAAGTATTAGTCCCGCTGCTGTCTCTAATCCCCCACTTCTGATTTGAGAGTCTCCCGTTGCCTTTGGGATTGAGAGGAAAGTGTTTCTCTCTCTTTTTTTTTTCCATGTTTATTTTTTTAAACATCTTTATGATGCTGTACTGCTCTGCTAAACTTAAGCGTTTATTAAAGCAAGCTTGAGTCATCGCTTGAAGCCTTTCAATCAACTAGTGGAGTCCAGAAAGGATTAGCAAGTTTCAGATGAGAAATATCACAGATTTTGAGGCAACAATTTCTTCGGTTTTTTAGAATCAGGCCTCATGTCTTATAAGTGTCATGTATTTTTATCGGAAACTCCACTGCTCGTTACTTCCTGCTGGAAAGTTCAGGAATAAGTGATGCAACTCAAGCGTAACTCTAAAGTGTTTTTTTTTCCGTGGACATACTATTTCATGCATTCCGTCTGCCCTCATTTGCTCACATTTTTATGATTGTGATTCTTGGTTGCCTGTTGGTCTAGATGGTTAGAATAGTTTAGGAAGAGCATTAGTGCATGCATGCATGCATGCATGCATAAATAAATAAATACTTATTTGTAATATAAACACTTACCACTAGCTACTGTTTTTTTTGTATAAAATGAAGAATAAAAGAATATTACTACATTACTACTAAATAAACTATATGGATATCTGACAACATAATTAAATAAATTATACTTTCTTTACATATTTATATAAAATGTACATATTTATTTGAAATATATAAAATATGCCTATTTATTTATTTATTTTTAACATATGCAATACTAATTAGATTTCGGATAGAAATTGGGTTCTAAATGTATTTATTTATGTATTTATTTATGTAATGTAAAAAATTTCAAAAGAAAATGAATATACATATACATTAAAATACATTATTTGTTTAGAAATACAATCATCAATGTGTATAAATAATTGTATATAGATAGTAAAAGAGTCAATTATACAAGATTTCTTAATTGATGAGAATGATGAAACATACATTTCAACTTCTTAAATTTCTTTTCAACTTACGTTATTTATAGTTTCATTTTCAGTTTTTTTTGCATTAATTTTAATTAATTTAATTGTACAAGCGGCAAAAATCTATGATAAAAACAAGTGTGAAGTTGCAATTTTATGTAGAAAATTCACAAATTCAGAACATTTGTCATTGTACGTTGTATATAAGATCTTTTGTAGTGCCGTCACGATAAGTCCTACTGCTCATGAAAGAGTGAAAGACAAACGGAGAGTAAACAAATGAATGGACAAGGGACAGTCCTGTGCTGTCACACACGTAGCTGTAATAGTTTGCATGGCGAGGTCAGCTTGAACCCCTGCCCCAGATAGAGATCTGGCGGAGGAGAGGTGCGTTTGGCTTAGCTTAGCACTCTTTGAGGCACTTCAGTTAAAGCGCTAATCCTTCTGGAAAGGACATTATGACATGGCGTGACTCTGACCTTGGAACGGTTTGAGAGTCACAAATCAGACGAAAGTGACTGTAATCAAAACAGAATCACTCCAGAACTAGCTGATGAATCTTTGAAACAGAGTGTCAGTAACTAAAACTAATCCTAATTAGCACTATGTTAGATATCAGACATTGTTCAACTAGTTAGTTTCACGAGTCGCATGCGAAATATCACGCAAAATCCCTTCCAGTTTGACTAATAGATTAATGGTGTTTGCATTGGTTGATACATCTCAGAAATGTCAAATTACTGGTTCTTCTTATGTTTCCCAACTCCGTATCGCTAAGGGGCCGTTCACACGACAACATTTTCAGCCAAAAACTTTTTATGCGTTTTGCCTGTTCATTTACACGACAACGGCGTTTTGGGGACTGAAACTGCAAGTGTTTGAAAACGCCACCGTTGTCGTTTCCGTGTAAACACCGTCATGCTCATGCGTAGTACGTGTTAGGTATGTAGACATGCGCAGTACGTGTCGATTTTAAAGGTAAGCGCGAACAAACATACACAACAATGGCGGATTACATGGTACTTGTTGTTGCTGTTTAAGAGTTTGCTAACGCTTCTTCAGCAAAGTGTGGATTTACTTAACCAATATTACAACCAACAGCGGAGACGCATCATATACACACGGCAACAGGTACTGTTTACTAACAAGGTGACAGCGCCAACTACTGGCCTGGCATACGTAATACAGCGTTTTTGGCCATTTTCGCGGATATGTGTAAACGCGAATCGTTTTGTAAACGTTGTCGTGTATACGTGAAACTTTTTAAAAACGCAAGGGAAAAACTTTTCTGTTTTTGACTACTTCGTTGTCGTGTAAACGTAGCCTAAGCTTCTCGCTGCAGTGTTGCAGGAAAGAGATGAAATTGTCAAATCGCTGTCAAAACAGCTGTAGCAGCTAGACGAGCCATCTGAAAATGTCACAAACACTCACAGCAGCCTCCTTTGTGCGCCTGCCGCCGTTCCCTCTGAGCTGGGTGTGGCTGTGAAACTGTAACATTCCTGCGTAACCCCACACCGCACGACCATAAAGAAGAGACACAAAGAACATGGATGAAATGATTGAATGGAAGGGGGATAAAGACGAGAGAGCTGTCTGAAAGAAAGCTTTGAAAAGGGTTTTTGGGGAAGGTTTCTCTGGATCTGCCCGGGGTGACTGGACTGATTTAATTTGAGCAGTGCCTGCGGATCAGGTGACGGCACTGATTTGAGGGTCAGTGTGTGAGGCTATGAGACATTCGCACGGATTAAGATTCCTGTGAAGAGCTCGGTTTTGGAACCTATAGTCGTACAGACACCATGTTAAAAACATTTTCTTTGTTAACCCTTATGTGCAAAATATTTCAAAGTATTATGATACATGGACTACTATGGTACATGTCCAAAAAACATGGTATTGCTGTGGTTAATGTCCCAAAAAAGAGAGAGAGAGAGAGAGAAAACATATTATATACCCAAACAAGTAATTCCCCCCCCCCCAATTATTCAGCAAGGATGATTAAATTGATGAAGAGTTACAGTACTTATTTAAAATATATAAAATATGCTTATTTATTTATTTATAATATATGCACTATTAATTGGATTTTGGATTATTTATGTATTTATTTATAGTTAATTTTTAATTTATTCAAAAAAAATTATGTAAAAAAGTAAATATTTTTTAAAAATTGTTTTATTTATTGCATTAATTTTAATTAATTGAATTGGACAAGTATTATTATACATATACATTATAATATATTATTTGATTATAAATACAATAATCAATTTGTATAAATAACTGTATATAGATAGTAAAAGAGTCAATTACACAAGATTTCTTAATTGATGAGAATGTACATTTAAATGTAAATTTCTTTAATTAAATTGATCAAGAGTGACAGTAAAGACGTAGTGGTCGACCGATATATCGTCAAGGCCGATATATCGGCTGATATTTGGCATTTTTCAAATATCGGCATCGGCCGAAAAGGTTTTCTGTTTGGCCGATGTGTTCGGGACTTTTATTTTGACGACGCTGAGATTGCAGTGCCTGAACACACAGTGCTCACATTCTCCCTCTTGTTCGCTGTCGTCGTTCAGTTCTATCTAATAATCAGATAGAACTGTTAAACAAATGAATTGAAATGTATACAAAAAAGTATTATAACGATTGCTTTAATATTATTAGTAATAGAAAGGCAAACATTATAATACTTTCTCGTTTGCCGTCAGCATTCAGCAAATACGCATTAATATAATTTAAACAAATCGTTGAATGACTAATGAACATTTAATTTTACAAACCTTGCAGACTTAGTCGAATCTAGTTGAGATCTTGTGAAGTGTACATTTGTATCCTGCATGATCGCGTGTTCTCTGCGTGACGGTCGGTCCATGCAAATTGAATGCTGACAGGAAGAGAGTTCTGCTTGACTGGAGACGTGCGATCGACAAAATAAACTCGTGATTTCAAATTATGCTGCGCTTTATGCATTTGCCCACTGTCATATTCATGTCATTTTCATTGCGTGCTGTATGTAAAATGAGTGTTACCTTGGCTTTATTTAAAAAAAAAATATATATATATATATATATATGATTCCCAATGCACACAAACTTCCCAGAATACTGAGTGCCCTGTTTGTTGCAGTGTTTACTTCCTATTCAATTAGATTTTTATTAAATATTTATTTTTGAAAAATGCTTTGTCTTCTAAAGTATAAGTATGTTTATTTTACACAATTATTGTTAATCCATTTTCAAATGATATCAAATTTCTTAAATAGTAATTAAAATAAATAAAATTATATCAGCTTTATATCGGCCATCGGCCACCCTGCTTTCCAAGATATCGGCATCGGCTGTCAAAAAACCCATATCGGTCGACCACTAATAATGTTACGAAAGATTTCTAGATCGGGTCATGCTGCATAAATGATAAATCGCCATATGACAACAGAATGCCTCAAATTGTAGAGCCAGCCTCAGTATTTCCACAATATCTAAAGTTGCAGCCACATTTTGGAGCTAACACAGTTATTTGTGTTTTAAAAAGATGCCATGGTAACCACAGTTTCCGCTAGAATACCATTTTTTGTTATTGTTAACCCTGCAAAATCATAAATTAGCATGTGCAACCACGGTTTTTAAGGCACAAACTATAACTGTAGTGCCTGATGTTTTGTTGGGACTATGGTTTTCAGGGCCACAGAGTGCAGTGAACTTATGTTAATTGAACGCCAGAAATATGTGCAAACACCGGTGGGAACTGTAATAATATTTGGAGTTCCTCCCCAGTTCTGTGCACCGCAGTGCAGGTGTCCTCAAGGACGCTCCTCGCTTTCCCAACACAGCTGCGGGTTTTGTTGCAGGTGTGTGTGTGCGTGTCATTGAAACGCGCCTCTGCAGTGGCCTGCTCTCCCTCATTAGACCCTTTCCAACAGGATTACCAGAGTGCCGAGTCTGCAGGTACTGTTATAAGTTAATTTCACCTGCTGTTTGGGAGCCATAATAGCTTATTGATTGGCTGACAGAGATGCACTGGGGCAGCGTAGAAGGACGTCCGCCGGAGGAGGAGGAAGAGGGGATAAGTTAATCGCAGTTGGACGCGGGTGAAGAGAATTCAATCAGACAACCCCCCAAGGCTTATAAGTGGCGTGTAAATTTGTGTCCACCTCAGTGCATTGGACCTGACTGATATCTGAGCACTTGCGAAGTAGAGGTTCTGAACAGGAAAGTGAGAAAGAGCGAGGGAGAAAACCTGTTAGCTCATGTTTAGCATGTTTAATATGTTAGCTTGGAGGCATTACAGTATGTAAACTCCTGTCGTTGATTGCTAAGCTTGCTTGAATAGGCTTGAATAGTTGAGAAGTAACATATGATAGTTACTACTGCTACTACTACTGATTTCATCACGACTTTAAAGCACATACAGTATGTTCAGTCAGGCAGCCATCTTGGAATTTAAAACATATTTTAAATGGTAAAATGAATTTGCTTATTATTAGTTTATTAGCTTAAATCACACTGAAAGCTAAGACATCACTCAGCTCTTTTAAATTAAAACTGGGACTTTCCTACAGTTGCCACTATGTTTTTCTCAAAATAAGATTAACTAGTTCATATGGTGATTATTTTTTATGACCATTTTGAATGTAATGTTTCTGGAAAAGTTAGCATCTCTGAATTATATTTTATAAAAATTCTAAAAAAATACAAAATATAAATATTTTTATATTTAATATTTCATATATAATTATTTGTATTTTTGTATTTATAAATAATTAATAGCCAATGCTATTTGCCATATTACATTTATTATATAGTCAATTTCTGTTTGTTTTGACCGTATTCCAGGGTTTCATTTATCGTAGCGGCTCACAGTAACCCAAAATCTGCTGACTCTCATCGGAAACTCTCTTCTGATAAGCTCCACATCCTGCTTTCTCATCGACAGCTGGCCGCCGCATCAGTCTTGTGCATTTAGATGTGTGTGTGTTTTCTCAGAGGAGCCGCGGCCCATTAGCTTGACCTGTCACACACACTTTACGCCTCCGTTACCTGGAAACTGCACATCTCGTTTTTTTATTTGACCGCCTGGAACCGGGTGCCATTCACGGTGCATTTAGCACAGCCGTCTAGCGCACATCCCTATTCGCTCAGACCCGCTTGCCCTTTGACCTGTCTCATCGCGTGCATCGACATCATGCGTGGTTTGGACGCCGCTGGCTCCACTAAACAGCATGTGCTGCTAAAGAAACCGTCCTTCCACCCGCGACAGTCCGTTTTTATTTCTCATAGGTATTCCGGGACTGTTCGTGTCCCTTCCAGGCTGGTGCTTTCCTTCTGGTCTGGCAAATCTCATCCTGTCTGCACGTAAACGCTCTGTTGACACGGAGACAAACAGTAGATGATGGCGGAAAGAAAAATGAGGTGCCCAACACGCAGACCTTGACCCTCCAGCAGACACGACCCTCGATTGGTCATCGCTTATCTTATTGTGATGTCAGGGCCAACGAGAGACGCGACCTCTCCGTCACCCTCTGTGATCCTATGACTACCCCTGCCATTCCTTTTAACCGTGCCGCCCAAATGCTTGGATACAAAAACTGTCTAAATAGACCAACTGTCAGAACACATGGGATATTACCCAGAAATGGCTTGGCACACGGTTCAAAGGCAATCGCAGAAAGAAAACAAATAGGCGGAGGAAGATAAGAGCAGTTGTGTAATGCAGATGGATGTGTGCTCCAAGATTTAGGACAAAACATTCCAAAAACACTGCTGTAACTTAGGAAACTAAACATGATATTTATTAGGAGCGTAGCAAATTCTTTAAATTTTTGAAAATAATATTATAGTGTTCACAATAATTGTTCATAATGTTAAAAAAATAATAATTTATAGTCGAGATGAAGTAGTATTTTATACATATTCAGCACAATTATTTTATATTTTATACTTATTATATTTATTTTATATTTTAATTAAATTAATTATAACATTAAAACATTTTAAATGAATTTGAACAATTTTGACATTAAAAAATTTACATTATTTGTGTTTATATATAATTTAAATGTATATTTAATTAATATTTTAAATACATTATTATTATTAGGATCCATTTTAATATATATATATATATAATGGATAATA
>NW_015631145.1:707476-718293 GCF_001515625.1 Sinocyclocheilus rhinocerous | reverse complement strand
TAATTATTTTTGGTATATATAAGAAATACGTATATGATAAAAGTATATAATTTTATCATATACGTATTTCTCATATATACCAAAAGTAATTATAAATATATATATATATATATATAAACACACACATATTTATATTTACATTTATATTCAATATATATTTAATATGAATATTTTACATAAAATGTGCTCACACTTCATGATTCAGCCAAATGCTTACTGATTCTGCAACCTATTCTCATTTTTAATTTTTTTGTTTTATTTTTTTGAGTAGCCCATTCCACTCAGAAATATGTCACATTGCATGATTAAAGAGGGCTGTGCATTCTGCTTTGTGTTGACTTTAATAGAAATGAAGTTGATCGAACAGTAGGAACATTATTGTACTTGCAGTAGAACATTTTAAACTGTAGAAACTGTACATTTTAATATTCCCCCAACCAAAATGGAATGTTTGGAAAGCATTTTTAGAACATGAGTTTGTTAGCAGGAGTGAGGGAGTGAGAGAGAGGAGAAGGGAAAAAAGCTGAGAAGCTTGCTGTGCTTGCATGGAGAAGATAAGAAGACAGGTGGTTTGTAGTGTGATGAAAGAACGTCTGACAGCTGGCAACTCTGTGTGTGCGCCTCGAAGAATGTGAATGTTTGCATGTGTGTTTGTGTGTCTGTCTGTATTTGGTGAGTCTTTGTGGGTCTGCCAGCTGAGACACATCCCAGAAGACCCGTCCTCCGTGTCTCCCTCTCCTCTGGCGTCCCTGGCGCACACCCAGCTAATGCCAGCACCCGCAGACGGTTTAATGTCTGACACCAGATCCACACGGGGAGGAAAACAGCAAGAAAGATCTCATGCTATGTGCTGAACATACAGCCATGTTAAAGGGATATTGCACTCTCTCTCTCTCTCTCACACACACACACAAATAAAAATTGGAGTATGTCAGAAAACAAAATGAAGAATCAAAAATATGTGATACTGAGATACTGTTATAGTTTTTATTAATATTTTGAATTAGTTTTTATAATAATATAAAATATAGAAATATAAATAGTTCCTGTTTTTATTTAAATTTTAGTTAATATTTTAGTAATTTTGTTGTGATTTTGTCATTTTTACCATTACAAAACACATTTTTTTCTGACTTTATTGCAAACATTTCTTTCTTTCTTTCTTTCTTTTTCTTTCTTTCTTTCTTTCTTTTAGAAATATAAATAGTTCCTGTTTTTATTTAAATTTTAGTTAATATTTTAGTAATTTTGTTGTGATTTTGTCATTTTTACCATTACAAAACACATTTTTTTCTGACTTTATTGCAAACATTTCTTTCTTTCTTTCTTTCTTTTTCTTTCTTTCTTTCTTTCTTTCTTTCTTTCTTTCTTTCTTTCTTTCTTTCTTTCTTTCTTCCTTCCTTCTTTCTTTCATTATTTATTTATTTTTGTCTATTACATACAGAAAAAATGAAATTTGTCATTATTTACTCACCCTCATGTCACAAACCTGTAGGACTTTCTTTCTTTTGAGAAATCCCCCCCCCCAAAAAAATGTATGAATTGTTCAATGAAAGCTTCTATAGGGAACCCAAAATGGTTCTTCTATGGCATTGCTATGGAAAACTCCTTCTGGAACATTTAGTTTTCAAAGTCATACAGGTTTGGAATGACATGAGGGAGAGTAAAGGATTTAGATTTTGGGGTGAACTGTCCCTTTAAGGGGCGTTGACAGTGATTGGCCGTGACCAGTGTTCATTTTCTGTAATACTCGGAGACATTTGGCAAAATTGTATGTAAGAAGTGATTTTAGTTTCAAAGTGACATTTGTGTCATTATTCCTTCTCTCTGTCTGTTTGACGGGTCACTCCAGTGATCTCCAAATACTGCCATTGCGGCGATAGGGTGTTTTGTTTGCCCAGAGGAGATGGCACAAATGGGGCACACACTGTTATTTGCTGTTGGCAAATAAGTACAGTCCTGGGCAAGCACAGCGCTGTGTAAGTACTCCACATGACAGATCACAGTGTGCTTTACATACCCTGACTAAAAAGCTTGAAAGTGCCAGCTCACTTTCAGGCCACAGTTTACATGTGCGAATAATAGATGTGTAGTTTTAACTGTCACATACATAACTTCTCTTCAATGCTCTTTTGGACCATATGCTGAGAGACTTTGAAGTCCAGATTTGCCCTCTGGCTCTGATGCTTCCTGAAATGGAGTGTGAAGACTCGTCTTGAGCCTTAATTTACTATATCAACATCAATGGTTTTGTCTCATTTCTCAGGGTGGTCTGTTGGTTGTTGGACTTGGCTCTCTCTGTTCGGCAGTTCAAGGGAATAGACAGGACTTTGACTTTTTGCCTAGGAGGGCTAGATCACCTGTCCGTGCACAGCTTCAGATGTTTTCCAGGTGCATTAGCTTTATTCTGTAAGTAAGAGAACAAAAATTCAGAACAAATGGTGTGGAAATGTATTAAATGCTGCATCCACTGTTGCCATCCATTTATAAGCTTTGTTTAAATTTTTTAAAAGAAAAAGCAGATTAATTTTCATTGAAATGGACATTGTATTTAACATGCACTTTTTTATATTAACATTTATTAAATTGATGAATATTATTTATATTGTTACATTAATTTTTTTTCATAATTTTTTATTATTTTTAGAATAATAAAATGTATTTATTTATTTTATTTATTATTTATTAATTAATTTCTAATTTTAATTCTTTTTTGTTTTAGTGTAAAAGTTGATTAGCATTTATAAATATATAAAAAAAAATTATACTATTATTATTATTATTATTATTATACTACTAATAAATTATGTATATTATTATAAGAAATTATATTATTATTTTTTATAATGCTTTTATAAATGCATTTTAGAAATTATATTTAATTGTATTAAATGTAATAAATTACCTTCAGTTTTGATTAGTCAGTCACATGACTTTTATGCACTAGGAATGTACTAGTATATTTTATTATATATTATTTTATTATAGTTACTGTGCATATCGTCCTCCCAAATGAGAAATGTATTTACTCAAGTGAGAGCACTTTAAAAAAATTTTTTTTTTTACGTGTGATAGACCAGATTTGCCATGTAAATCAATGGATAGAAACCTGGCAGCATATTTCCATTCATCCCCTGTACTCAAATCGTTGTAACCCTGTAAGCATCCATGAGTGTCCATGTCTGTAATAAATGTTTTGATGAAGGTAATTGCTTGGTCAGACAGTGATCACTGGATGGTGAAAATGAGTCCCGCAGAGTTCATCTCCAGGGACTACATTACAATCACATTACCATCTTTGAGACCACCATTACATTCATTCACAAGCCAGCGCACACTTTATACCATCTTATCTCCGGTAGACAGATATTTGCTTAAGGATCCCGCTTTATTAATTTATTTCATTAGATGATAAGTTTTGATAAGCCGCCGGAGTTAACCGCCCTTGCGTAAATCAATGAGTCCTCAATGCTGGAGAAAAGTGGGTTTCAGTTCACTCTAGCGTACTAATGAATTGCATATCAGTGTGAAAACAAGGGGATTTGACTGGCGATTAGAGAGGAAGATTGGTTTGGCTGTTCCAGCGCTCTGCCCTCACAGTCTGAGTATTGGTCTTTATCGGATAGCTGCTCTCCGCTAGGATATTTAGTATTGCTCTCCACACAAACTCCCCAAACACTTACGCCACTGTCAGAGAATCTATGCATTTCATTTCATAAGGGGGTCAGATAAGCCCGAGGGTATAAACCTTTCTAAATTGCCTTTTAGATAAATGCAATACTACAGTGGATAAATGCAAACTGTTTATTGCAAAAGATTAGCTAATCCTGTATTAGCATAAATCACACGCAGTATGGACACGCTTTCTGCTACATATCACAGCACAACCGCATGGTAGGCCTAAATGTTGACATTATAGTTAAAATATCAGAAACCTATCATACGTGACTTGAAATTCACTTTTGAATTGCAAACACTTTTCGAAATGTGTTTTAGTGTCATGAATTGGTTTATTCTCTGTGTTTAAGCCCCTGAACCCTCGGTTTTGTCTGTTCTGAATCTTCTAGGGCATTAAGAGTCATAACAGACAAGAGAAATGTGTGCTAGACATCGTGATTGTTGGAGAACTGAGCGCCTCTGTCCAGAGGAATCATAGCGGTGCTTTGGTAGAACAGCTTAACATACACAAAAGAGCTACTGTTAGGGATTCACGTATGGCCCTTTTGCTCTGTTTTTATTCATCTGCTGTCGGAGATGACACTGTTATGAAATATTAAGGGCTTTCAACCAGTAGTTTCGATTTCCCGGCCCTTAGGGAATCGAGTACTTAAAGCCAGCTTTGTTCTGGGAAGAGGTCTTTTTTTGCCCTCAGACTGGAGTTGTTTCAGCTGTCTGCTTGTTTTAGCAGATCGTCTCTTGGTCATTTTGTCTTCCTGCTGTGGAGAGCAGATGGCAGTGAGAGCGTACTGTTGGAGGAGGCTAAGCAGACTGACACGC
Organism: Sinocyclocheilus rhinocerous; assembly: GCF_001515625.1. Taxonomy (NCBI): domain Eukaryota; kingdom Metazoa; phylum Chordata; class Actinopteri; order Cypriniformes; family Cyprinidae; genus Sinocyclocheilus; species Sinocyclocheilus rhinocerous. Next base: position 713,796 of record NW_015631145.1, on the reverse strand, counting down.
TAGCCCTGCTGTTAGCTGTGGGAATGACAGAGTTTACAGTATGACGCCAAAGTTTTCCTTAGTTAAACTAAGTGAAGCGTCACAAATTGTCGCAGTTTTTACCAATGTAATGTACTTCAGGATTAAGTATTATACACATGTGCACGTCATTGTAGATAATATTTTTAAATTACATTGAAATATTGAAATAATTAGAATTAATAATTTTAATATATAATATTAGAGAATCACAATTATTGTGCATTTTAAAGTCACATGTTACCATCCAAACAAGGAATTGTTGTGAATATTATAATGCAATGATATACACATTTATTTAATTTTAAGTTGTTTTATAAGATTTTTTTTAAATATTGTTTTTCATATATTAAAAAAATATATTTTTATATTATGTTGTAATATTTCAATTCATTTGATTATGGAAGTGAACTAAGACCAAGCGGCAATAAATAAAAAAAATCAAATCAAGTAAATAAAATAAGTAATATTTAAACATTGTAAATATATTTATATTTTAAACATTATTATTCATGCCATTTTACTTCTGTGCAATCTTTTCTTAGTTTTCAAAGTGTCTATTGTTAATAGTGTAGTCATGTATGAAGCACAGCCAACTTGAATCTTTTACCAAATCTGTGTCAGGAAATCTTTCACCTTAAAGGGATAGCTCACCCAAAAATGAAAATTCCGTCGTTAAGTACTCACCCTCGTGTCGTTCCAAACCCATAAGATCGTTCATCTTCGGAACACAAATTAAGATATTTATTGCTCTCCACACAAACTCCCCAAACACTTACGCCACTGTCAGAGAATCTATGCATTTCATTTCATAAGGGGGTCAGATAAGCCCGAGGGTATAAACCTTTCTAAATTGCCTTTTAGATAAATGCAATACTACAGTGGATAAATGCAAACTGTTTATTGCAAAAGATTAGCTAATCCTGTATTAGCATAAATCACACGCAGTATGGACACGCTTTCTGCTACATATCACAGCACAACCGCATGGTAGGCCTAAATGTTGACATTATAGTTAAAATATCAGAAACCTATCATACGTGACTTGAAATTCACTTTTGAATTGCAAACACTTTTCGAAATGTGTTTTAGTGTCATGAATTGGTTTATTCTCTGTGTTTAAGCCCCTGAACCCTCGGTTTTGTCTGTTCTGAATCTTCTAGGGCATTAAGAGTCATAACAGACAAGAGAAATGTGTGCTAGACATCGTGATTGTTGGAGAACTGAGCGCCTCTGTCCAGAGGAATCATAGCAGTGCTTTGGTAGAACAGCTTAACATACACAAAAGAGCTACTGTTAGGGATTCACGTATGGCCCTTTTGCTCTGTTTTTATTCATCTGCTGTCGGAGATGACACTGTTATGAAATATTAAGGGCTTTCAACCAGTAGTTTCGATTTCCCGGCCCTTAGGGAATCGAGTACTTAAAGCCAGCTTTGTTCTGGGAAGAGGTCTTTTTTTGCCCTCAGACTGGAGTTGTTTCAGCTGTCTGCTTGTTTTAGCAGATCGTCTCTTGGTCATTTTGTCTTCCTGCTGTGGAGAGCAGATGGCAGTGAGAGCGTACTGTTGGAGGAGGCTAAGCAGACTGACACGCTAGCCCTGCTGTTAGCTGTGGGAATGACAGAGTTTACAGTATGACGCCAAAGTTTTCCTTAGTTAAACTAAGTGAAGCGTCACAAATTGTCGCAGTTTTTACCAATGTAATGTACTTCAGGATTAAGTATTATACACATGTGCACGTCATTGTAGATAATATTTTTAAATTACATTGAAATATTGAAATAATTAGAATTAATAATTTTAATATATAATATTAGAGAATCACAATTATTGTGCATTTTAAAGTCACATGTTACCATCCAAACAAGGAATTGTTGTGAATATTATAATGCAATGATATACACATTTATTTAATTTTAAGTTGTTTTATAAGATTTTTTTTAAATATTGTTTTTCATATATTAAAAAAATATATTTTTATATTATGTTGTAATATTTCAATTCATTTGATTATGGAAGTGAACTAAGACCAAGCGGCAATAAATAAAAAAAATCAAATCAAGTAAATAAAATAAGTAATATTTAAACATTGTAAATATATTTATATTTTAAACATTATTATTCATGCCATTTTACTTCTGTGCAATCTTTTCTTAGTTTTCAAAGTGTCTATTGTTAATAGTGTAGTCATGTATGAAGCACAGCCAACTTGAATCTTTTACCAAATCTGTGTCAGGAAATCTTTCACCTTAAAGGGATAGCTCACCCAAAAATGAAAATTCCGTCGTTAATTACTCACCCTCGTGTCGTTCCAAACCCATAAGATCGTTCATCTTCGAAACACAAATTAAGATATTTTTGATGAAATCCGAGAGCTTGCTGACTCTGCAACGACAGGAGGGTGAGTAATTAATAACAGAATTTTTATTTTTGGGTGAACTAACCCCTATTGAATATAAATTGAATATAAATATATAAATTCCTATTGAAAAGACTGAATTTCGCCTGCAATAATTCACAGAATAACAATAAATGTGACTGTTCTTTTGCATAGCAGGTGTCAATCATTAACAGTCATGTATTGAAAGTAATTCTATGACAATTAATTTTAAGCCAAAGCCAAAAATGTCACAATCATGACAGCCATGATTGCAATCAATCTGAAATCAAAAACCAGGGACCTATTGTACTCCCATTTCCACCCGAAAAAAACCACTGCATCCTGCTTCACGTCCAGACCAAGTCTAGAGCCGTAATCCTCAGGCTGTTTAGTACCTTAAAGCAGCAAGACTTGAGCCAGGAGACAGCAAATGAACATTTTTAAAACACAAACGGGCTTATGTTTTGGAGTCGCACGTTTGTCTCACGGTGCCGCTTGTTCCAACAGCTCCGCTATCAGCGCTGTCCGTTCCCTCGGTGTGGATCTGTTGAAGCAGCGGTTTGTGTTAGCACCTGATCTATCAGTGTGAGGCGAGATAAGGCCGCTCCATCACTCTGCTGTGTAATCCCTTCCACTGGCAGTGGATGAAGAATTAACACAGACCCACCGAGGTGTCGTCTAATCGCCGCTATGGGAGCCGCTGGCCTGACAACTGCTGCCTGCCGGGGAAACAAGGAACCATTGTGGCTTTTTCTGCAGTTGTGCCCATTGTGATGGACAGTCAGGAAGGACTTAACTAGAAGAAGATGTGGAGATTGAACCGCAACTGATCAGGAACAGAGGGTCCGTTCTTTAACGAAGCACCTCGACACATAACCCAATGAGTTGTTATGTGCATAGCCATAAAAAATGACAGCGTGATATAAAATACAATCACTTTTTCATCCAAAATAGTGGGGCTTTGTTTCCCTGTTTTCTAAGTTTAACTCAACTCTCAAAAAAAAAGTTTTTACTGGTGTAATGTACTTTTTTTGCACATTGTTTAAAATTTCACGATTATTAAATATTCCCCTGATCACTATTATTTAATATAATATTGTGCACTTTAAATTCTAGTCACAGTATTCGCCTCATGACTATTATTTAATATAATCCACAATCATTGTGCTCTTTAAATTCTACTTCTGTCCTTATTTGCCATCTAAATAAAGAATTTAAGCAAATATAACTGGACGATGAAATAAACGCTTTTATTTTATTGTATTAATTTTTGTACTTTATTTTTGTACATTTTATTTTATATAGTATTTTTTATATAATATTAAAAACATATTTAAATGAATCAATATGTAATTTTGGCATCCAAATAAGAACTATAAGCTAATATAACGATACAATTAAATATATGCATTTTATTTTTTATTTTATTATTAAAATGGAATAAATATTTTATGTGAAATATATTTTTATAAAAATAATAAAAAATAAAATGTTTTATATTATATATTTCTGTTTTATGTTATTTAGTAATATTCAAAATATTAACATTTATTTACGCAAGCATTCAACACCATTTGCAAGAAGCATATTCAGGTCTGCATCGTTCTTGGTCAGCGTTAAGCTAAACAGACTCTTTTACTAGAAGATCTTCCTCTCTCATGCTCTGCAAACTGTCTGGAGACGTGTTTGTGGACCAAACTGAGATAGATTAGACCCGTGGGGAAATCTTTCAGCTGAAACTGTGCGTGTGTGTGTGTGTGTGTGTGTGTTAATGTTAACGTGAATGTAGCTCCCTAAACCGTGGCCGGTTTCCACAGCCTTACTGGAACCCCTCTGGGAAAGAAAGTATCCATCATGGAGTGCTACGATCTCTCCACACTGCTGACGGCACCTCTCTGTGATTAGCCCGCAAACATTGTTATGTTTCCCCGGTTTATGGTAAAGTCAAAAATCAACTGCAAGCTAGCTTATTCATTGTTAGCACTGACACGTGCTGAAACTCCTAACTCAGTTACCAGATACCCAGTTAAAATTCAACAATGCTGTACTGTAAGTTGTAGAATCTTTTCCATTGCTGGGTTTTGTCACTTTACAATAATATTTAATTTGGTAATATTATTTAATGCATTTGAAATCATGAATTAACCTAGAATAATTGTAAATTTTTGTGTATAAACTTCTAGTTGTATACGAATTAACATTTGTTTATGCAATATGAACGATGTAGATTAACAATAGTGTTTTTAAGCTATATCGCATAAGCAAGAGAAGGAGACCATCGCTGGTTTCATTCATGAATTAATCAGCGTTTTTGAACAAATCATTTAAGTGAACTCATTCATAAAGACAGAAACTTGATTTGTTAACCAATGAGTCGGTTTTTGAACAAATCATTTGAGTGAATTATTCACTGACTTTTTCATATAGAGTCATATAAATCAGCGTTTTTGAACAAATCGATGAGTGAATGATTCACTGACTCGCACATAAAAGGTCACTTGATTAATTAATAAAATAATCAGTGTTTTTCAACAAATCTAAGAGTGAATGGTTCACTGACTCGCTGAAAAAGAGAGTCACTTGATTCATTAATAAATGAATCAGTGTTTTTGAGCAGATTGATGGGTGAATGATTCAGTGACTCACTTATAAAGAGAGCCACTTGATTCATTAATAAATGAATCTGTGTTTTTGAACAAATCAGTGAGTGAATGATTCAATGACTCACTCATAATGATAGTCACTCAGCCAATAAAACTCGAGTGTCAGAACTAATTATGTTGACCAATGACCTTTAATCTAGATTAATAAATGTTGTACAAATCATTGTTAGCTCATGATACTTAATGCATCAGTTTTGAATTTGCACAAACAATTCACGTTGTATTTGAAAAATAAAATAATAGTGCCAGTATAATGAAAGACAACTTGGTGTCATGCCAAAAATCAAACTGTTTTATGCTGTTGAGCTAATGAAATGTGTTTATGGTCATCAAATGAACACGGACACAATAGCGTTGCTAGGTGATCCTCAGACAAGTAGACTGTCAGAACCGGCCTGAGTTCGCTAATGGAATCTGAACATGGACTCTAAGCGCTTTTAAGAAAGGACCAGAGACAAACACAATGAAATTAGAGGTGAAAGTTACTCTGTCAGAGTTACATTTATCTCAAATGTGTCAGTAATCACAGAGGACTGAAAGCATAGTGAGCTCTTAAATTAATCAAAATTGCAGCACATCATCTAATGGTCCAGACAGCAGGCAGATGCCTTTATCCCGAGAGCACAATTATGAGCTAAATGTGCTGTAATGTCAACCCTCTACATTGCGAGTAAATCACTCGCATATGCGACTAAATCTTACTCTGGGCGACTAAATAATGTCTAACAATTGCCATTGGCTAATAAATTCTTAGATTTTACTCGCCAGTATGTGTGTGAGAGGCGTTCAACACAGATTTTCACTCGATAAACACGCTGACTGAGCGCTTGAGAGTTTCACTCTCCGTCAAACGATCTGTACTATTTTGATGCGCTCAATGGATCATGTCATGTACTCAATGGATGCGCAGTATGTAGCACGCAGAATTTTACTAGCCAATGGCGATTATATTGCCAAGGTGTGCGTAGAGGGTTGAATGTGCCTCGGGTTTTCTTAAGCTAGTATAAATATGTTTTTGTAAGATGTTTAGCTGCTTTCAGTCTATAGAACTGTTTGAGGCGTAGTTATAGAGGATTTAATGTACTGATTAGAAGGGATTGGGAATTTTTTTTATCTTGTATAAGTGTTATGGAGGATTTTTTTTTTTTTTGAGGTTTGTTTATTTTGTTATTTAAATTTTTTATGTTGTTATTATTGTTATATATGTTTATGTTGTTATTTTAAATATTTTTTATTTTATTTTATTTATTTATTTATTTA
>NW_015631145.1:691142-706391 GCF_001515625.1 Sinocyclocheilus rhinocerous | reverse complement strand
GTGTTATGGAGGATTTTTTTTTTTTTTGAGGTTTGTTTATTTTGTTATTTAAATTTTTTATGTTGTTATTATTGTTATATATGTTTATGTTGTTATTTTAAATATTTTTTATTTTATTTTATTTATTTATTTATTTATTTTTATTTTTTTTATTTTTTATTTTTAAACTTGGACAACCGGGTCTTTTTGTTAGGAAATTTTTTTTTAATTCATAATGAATCATCATAATGAATGCATAAGGTGGCGCAACAAGCAATTTAGCTTTTGTAATGCAGATCAAAATAAATGAGAATAATTATTGCATGTGTTATTTGGTTTGAATTAATATCTCAAATTATGTCAGTAAAATAATAATTTACCTGACTATTCCTGTCCGAATAGGGCTTATGTTGAGGTCTTTCTTACCTAATAAGGAGACTGTGTATTTAAATGAGGTATTGAAATGCATTGCAATTGTAACTCTCTTGGTTTTTGTGTGGTCCTGCAGCTTTCAGTGAGCCACTTTCCAACCCAAGTGTCATCCATCAGCTAGAGAGTTTGCATCTCTCAATCTTCTCGTTTTGTATTCCCTAACCTCTCACCTCAACACCTTTGACCCTCCCATCTCTGTTTATAAACTATATACAATCTGACAAGCCTAAAAGGGGGTGCTCTCCTCACTTTTATACTGCTTGAAACACTTTGACAGGGGAGTGTGAGAGACACTGAAGGATTTAGGGTAATTGTTCCCCCATCCACATGGGACTCCCTAATTTAGTCTTGGGCGACCTTTGACTCGGCAGCTAAGTCTGTTTTCTGTCCTTTGGCTTGACTGAAATGGGGCTGAGGAGGGTATGGAGTTCATTTTTATTTATGTAGCGTGTTCACGGGTTTGTGTGTGTCCCAGACATGGATTATCGATCGGGAGGATCAGTTCTGGTGGAATTCTTTTCCTGGGAGGGTGTAGTGAAGAATGTGTCACAGGGTGATGTTATTTAGGGGTGTTAAGTCGTACTTGTGTGGGAGATGTCTGGCCCGATTAGTGTTCACTTAGCCTTCTGCTCTTTGTATATGTCAGAGGAATGTGTTTTCTGTGTGCGTACAATTTCTCAGGCAATGTCTCGTTTGTTGCATAGTGCTCAGTGGTCTTAATTACCATGCAAGGTAATTAACTTTTGTGCTGATGACCCCAATTAAGAGTTCTTATACTCTAACTATCTCAAGGAATGGTGGATAGTTCCAGTATCACAGCAGTTTCAGTCTCTTTTGGTTTGTCGTCATTTTCCCAGGCAGCATTCGGGCTCAATGCAGGTCAGAGGCCAGATGGATTAATCTGAAAGCCATGGCATTGTTAAGCAAATTCTAATTAATCTCCCCTTTCTATTGCTAAGCAGAAAAAAGGACCAGACCACAAAGCAGCACGGGATATCTACCTTTTCAGTGTTGAATTTGATATTCTAGTTCTGGGTGGATGATGTTGCTTTTCTAATTTGTGCTCAAAGAGACAGTTAAAGTATTTTTTTATTTTAGGTTTTTAAATGATTCATTATTTAAATTTGATGATTAAAATGATATTTCTTAAATACTTATAAATAAATATAAGTAGTATTAAAATATATTTTATATCATATTATATTATATTTTTACCTATGCTTTGCCTACTGTTTTGACTGCCTGGGATAGCATTCCATAACTTTAAATTAATTTAGTAAATTAATAATAATAATAATAAATGTATTAAATGACAAAATGTTTACCTATATATAGCAATTCTTTTAAAATAGTATATATAATATGGTTTATATTCAAATTTATATAATTACCAAAATATTTAATTCATTGATTGAGCATAATCAGTGTGAGATGTTGCATATAAACATACACACTACGCATGTTTTGTATGCATGTCTGTCAGTGTTTTGTTGTCAAGACTGGAGAAAAAAATTTAAAAAAAAAAATCTAATGTAAGCCAGGTTTTCTTATATATTTTTATAATGAGCTGATTTTTAGACCATGACGGTTTTAATCACAAGAGTGACTATACAAAACACGTCTCTCTGATTGTGTCAAACACGTTTCAGTCTCAGCTGTCTTTGTGGTCTCCAGTGATAGCTTGTCATTTTCTTTGTCTAATAATGACCATGGACATACAATTTGGTCTGTCTGTCTGTCTGTGTGTGTGTGTGTGTGTGTGTGTGTTTGTGTGTGTGTGTGATTCTTGACAATGCTCGACAATTTAGGAATTTAGGTGAGGCGAAATACACCTAGCCTTTCAGAAAGCACACATATATAATTTATGTATTTAGTTTTTCATTTATCACTTTATTCATGACTTTATTTTTGCTGTTAGATGCATTTTCCAACAGTGCCTAACAGTAGTGTTCTATTGGCAGGATTCTTTGCCTAAAAGTCGCCCATCCCCGTTCTGTTTCTCCTCCAAATCCCATCTCTCCCCGTGCTCATGTTAGCATCCACACCTGCCAAATGCCTCTCGTGGTCCAGATGCACCTCCTTCATCATGCCAAGATTTAGAAGACTTCATGTGGCATTAGACTAGACCTTTAATGGTTTAACGAGCAGGCTATTAATAAAACCCCATTTACAAATGCACAAATGGCTCACGGAAGAGTCTGAACTCAATAGGGACAGTTATGTGGGACACTGGAGATCTCTTCTAGAAATCCGCGCTGAAAGGTAGGCGTGGTGATGGATTGCATCAGTAGATATTTGGTGCGCCTGCATGTCCCCGGCCCGTGTTTACCTATATTGAAAATAAACCCCCTTTAAGAGTGACCCCGTCACCACATGTGTCCACAGTGGTTCCTTTCAAAGCCGTTAAACAGTGACTGATGTCCTCAAGTCAAATCCATGCAGAGCACACGTACCGTTTTCTGATATGTGAAGCATTTGATTTAACACTTTGTCATCCCAAGTGACATTTATGTTTGTGAAGCATGCCGATTTCTTCTCTGCCGTTACATGGGAAATCAAACACATTACCTGAGCGCCAGTACGAAGGAATAATTCAAAGGATGAGATGAGAATTCCGATGACAGTAATTTACTGCTGCTGCTATTCTCATCTCATATGATTAGTCCCAGAGTTTCTATAAACAAATCCTCCACGTCTACACATATCAATTATTTCTTCTTCTCCCTGGGTTTGTGGTTGTTGTGACCTAGTTGGACCAGTTAGGCTTGATAATTTCAGCCTGTTTGTTGCCCGGGGATCCAGTGGCCTCCTGTGGGGATCAGCAGACATGGAGTCATGGCTCAGATCCTGCTCTTTAAGGCCAGAGAGAGAGAAATATGGCATCTGTCATTAGTGTTTCTAGCTAAGTACACAAAACAGCCACTGAGGTGCTCTGACAGACACAGAACAGCTGTGAATGTCATCACAACAGTGCTTGTGTGTGTGTGTGTTTGAATCTGTCCTCAGTATTAGCTACGCTGGTACACTGGGGCCCTCTTGTCTTGTTAGAGGGCTGTTGAAGGGTGTTATGTCAAATAAAGGCTGTACACGTATAAGTGGTCACAGTGCTAGCTAGTTGAACTATATAAGGAAGATACGACCTGGTTGTGTAGAACTGTAAGTGCTGTTTAAAGGTCTGATTGTTTGAAAACATGTTGCATCCATAGTTTCTGCTGTTGTTTCACTATTGAGGCAACAAAAGCAATTTAAAGTGACAGACTGTGTGTGTTACGATGTCTGGAGAAGATCTGTGAGAGGAAACTCTGTTTACCATGGTAAAATGTGTATGGGTAAGAGTTCTATTCAAAAGTTTGAGGTTGGCAAGATTTTTTAGTGCTTTTGAAAAAAGTCTCTTATGCTCACCGAGGCTGCATTTATGTGATTAAAAATACAGTAAAATTATTACAATTTAAAATAACCGTTTTCTATTTGAATATGTTTTAATATGTAATTTATTTCTGTGATGCAAAGCTGAATTTTCAGCATCATTACTCCAGACTTCTGTGTCACATGATCCTTCAGAAATCATTCTAATATGCAGATTTGGTTTTCAAGAAATATTTCTTATTATTAACTATTAGAAACAGTTGTGCTGCTTAATATTTTTGTTCATTTATTTTAAATACATGCATTATTATATTTAACATATTTAAAATAGAATTAAAAAACATAATAATTAGTCATTTAAAAAAAAAATTCCAATAAAAAAAAAAAACACAAAAACAAAACTTAAAACATTAAGTTCCTGTGGCTCAGTGGTAGAGCATTGCGTTAGCAGCGCAAAAGGTCGTGGGTTCGATTCCCAGGGAACACACATACTGGTAAAAAATGTATAGCCTGAATGCACTGTAAGTCGCTTTGGATAAAAGCGTCTGCTAAATTCATAAATTATTAAAATTATTAATTAAATTATATATATACTATATATATACCATATTTACCAGTATGGTAAGACAAAATGCACTCACATTAAAGATGCATTCTTGAGAGTTTTGATATGTTATGCATTGTTGTTGTTGTTTTTTTTTTAGTATATTTATCTTTGATCTTGTACATTTATCTATTTATCTTTTATATTTTAAATGAAAATCAAGTCAAAAAAGACTAACTGGAAATGTTATGTTAGATGTAGTATTCACCCTTTCTTCATTTAAGAGTCCTAAGCTAAAGATCTTCCAGAAGTCAACTAAATGTTGTCATGTTGCCCTTCCTCTTGGGAAATGTTTCAGGATAGAGTGCCAAGATTCCATTTTTTTTGCCGTTCTGTTTTTTTTTTATATGGAGCCACAGGCATTTAGCAGTCCAAATCAGGCCGAATCCCCATGTGACGTTTGGCATCTCTTCTGTTAAAGAACTCGAAAGAAAAACAAGCCAAAATTTACAGGGCAGCGACAACTGTGAAATCACGGGGAGATGCAGCGAAACTGGTGGATCGGCAGCCGGCTTTGCTCTTCGAAATCCCTTGTACGTTTGTTTCCCATCCATTCCTTGAGCTTGCATAAGACCCGAGTCCTGTCATCCTCCCTTTCCCGTCTCTAAATCACAGCTCCCACAATCCTGTTCTCTCCTCTAGCCTTTATTGAATGCTGTTCGTACTCTTTTTCCCTCCCATCCTCCCCTTAAAATTCCTAAGCCCTTGACTTCCAGCAGGCCCCTTTGGCTCCAGCTGTGTTTTGCTGATTTCTAATTGATGAGTATGGGCCTCTTGTTTTGTCCTGTCATCGGCCGGGGCTCTTTCAGAAGAAGTCCTCTTAGCGCTGAAGTGTTTTGCTTCGGTTCTCCCCGCCTCCCGTTCCCGGACCACAATGCCCCTGCCATTACCCCTTTGCCACGCATGTCAGCCCTCTGCTAGCTTTATTTAGGATCCGCTGCCCTTCTCTAAGTCCCCAAACCAGCAGAGGACAAGTGTATAAAGAGCAGAGAGGGTATTCATCCCACCTCTTAAGAAGATGGACGAGAAAAAGACGGCGAGAAGTAAAGTGGGGTTTCGTAAGACAATCGCTCTCAAGCTCGCTGACATTTCTGACTTTTTTTGGATGTATAAACCGCTGCTAGTTCATCAGGGTTTTGTGTATGCGCTCGTTCGGTGCCAGTCCGAACACAACAATGTTCCTTTTGTTGGTCGGTGTCCTCTGCCGCTGGACGACTGCCCCGAACACATTAACAAACAGCTAAATACAGCTGGATAATGCTCTTCTGTTGTCCCCAACAATAAAAAGTGCCCTGGTTTCAGCTCGGTTCTTGCCAGGTCTTCGCTCCGTTTGGCCCTAGAGTTGCCATTACTTAACTGCAGTAAACAGGTGCTGTTGAGGACTGAATGATTAGCTCTGGATATTGAGGGCTGCTTTAGTGTTTTGGCTTTTGGAGGACTGAACACACAGTTTTTCTGTGATAAAGTCCAAGAGTGAGGCATTCAGGAGCTCAGTTGTTCGCCGTAAGGTCACTAAAGTGCTTACATAAATGGACAAGCTTATCCTATTTTCCAGTTATTTGTTAATTATATGAGTCTTGAAGGGAAGGTTCACTGATTACACAAATAATTATGTTTTTACTATCAAGGTTTTTCCTTTTATTGGCATTCGGCAAAGTAAACATTGCTGATATTTATTGCTCAACAAACCCAGAGTATTAAACTTTGGCATGGAACGCTAAGCCTTTTGTGCTACGGATATGAATAATATCTCAAATCATGTGGCTTTTTGGGGAGATGTGTGCTGTTACTGTTTTGAGTGATCGGACTTATGATTTTTGCCTGGCAGACAATGAAACATGCAAAAAAAATCTCACTGACTGGCGTTGATGGAGGAACCCGAAACCAGAATATTGTAAACATTTGGGTTTGGGCTTTTTTGCCTTGAGCCAGTAAGCAACCACATAGCAATAGACTAGAAACCGCTTGGAACACCTTAGCAACCACATAACAACACCCTGGCAACCACCTAGAACACCCAGGCAAGTGAGTTCTGCATGAAAAAGCACTACTCACATTTTCTTTAGAAATTTTTGTATTTATTTTTTTTTTTTAAATTTTTTTTACTTTTTTTATATTAGTAGAAGTAGTAGTATTTTGTATATTATCTCGTATAGAAATTTGTATTTAGTTTTATTATATTTCATAAATTAACTTTTTTGAACCAGGTTGAAAAAACTGTTCATTTCCTAGAATCATTCCTAGAACATTTTCTCTGTTGTATTTCATTGAATTGCAATTTAGTAAATTCCTCTTCCTACAATTCAAATTCTAATTCAGTGGAATTTGGGATGTGACCAGTTCAATTCAGATTCACACACATGAATTGAATTGAATTTAACTGAATTAATTCATTCATTTAGTCATTCTAAAAAAACTCGATTGATTGATTGCTCCAGTTGACTCTAAATTTTGTTGCCATTTTATTTTTATTTAACTTATGAATCAATGATTTCTGTGTGCAAAAACACATATTTACATGCAAATATGTGTATGTAAAGTGAACGAAAACCTAGTTTGTATGAATACAATAGAAATACACCCAGTAAATTAAAAAAAAACATCTCATTTAGGTTTTGGAAACTCCGACCACAGCTGAAAAAAATATGTCTTTGGAAGTCCTTAATGACTATAATCATTCCCTCATTGGAGGATAGTCATAGTTCTATTAACATTGCATTCACTGACCGTGGATCTCGCACGCCACAAGCCAGGGGCTTTCTCTTTATTACAGCAGCAGCTGACGCTTTCACTCAGGAGCGTGGCTCCTCTGTTTTACATGCCCTGTGTTCTTTTAATCTATTCTGTCCTTTGTTTGTGTCAGTCCGGAGGAGGCAGAGAGTGAGATACGGAGGGAGCGGGCCGTTTCTCCCGCGGTCCCCGCTGTTCCACTGTCCTGCGTCTGGAGCTCAGAACTGGCAGAGCTTATTATGGACTGATTCTGCCAACACAAACCCAGGGGGCCTGAAACAGCACCGTGTGCAGCACATACCCGGCAATCTCCATCGTGCACACACACACACACCCACACACACACACACACACACACTCGGGGATCTGACACCTGCAGAAGCTCTGTTATGTACACATGCACACAAAAGCCAGGGCCAGAAAAATGGCAATAGTTAAGCAAGGCTCATCAGAGGCCCTCGCTGGGTGCCCAGTTTGCAGCCTTCTACCTTCCCGCTGTAATATTTTCCATATAAAAGCATGCAGGAGGAAGGGGGGCGATGTGTGCCGGTGCTCAGGGTCCCACAGCAACGCATGAGGTCTAATCCCCTCATTAAGGACAGTCGGTGCACGTGCCCAGATGGTGGACTGGTAGAGTGACAGTGAACACGGACGTATGCACACGGACATACATGCACGTGCCTGCAACATCCGTTACGGATGCAGGTTGCTGGTGTCTCCTGCATGTTGTCATGGTGGACATTTCTGGATAATAACATCCGTGCGCGGTATGATGTACGGCTATCCCATTTCTGGATGCTATCCCTCAAGCAGGTCCTGTCAAATAAAGAAATGCCGCTTTGAAAAATAGACGTGCCTCTCCCAATCCCTGAAATTCGCTGACAAGGCATTCGACGCATTTAATTCCACTTTCACCATCCGTCTTTTGTTTCTTCCTGCCTATCATTCCTTAACACACCGAGACCTTTTACAAGACACTGATGGACAATATTAGTAGCTCACTCTTCTAGCTTATAAGATTATAAAGAGAGGAAAGTGCTCTTGTAGAAGTGATTCATTGACTACGTAGAAAGAAAGATGATCATGTAGTGGAGCATCAGAGCTTTTAACATTGCAGTTATCACTTCCTTTTTGTTCTACAGCAAAGCGAAGGTCTCATCCACTGTTTCATTGCATTGAGGTTTGTTTAGCTGCAGTTCTTGTGCCTGTTTTGCAGTTGTAACTTCGTGTACGTTGCGACGACAGAAGGTTTTGGCTTCAGGTTTTGCAGATCTATTTTTGGCCTCCACATCTAACCAGATATTTTTCAATGATTTAAATTAATTTATTATTATTATTATTATTATATATGGTTAACACCCGGTCATTCATGAAAAAAAAAAATACCGTCATGTACCGTGAAACCGGTATAATTTTGAAAAATACCGTGATATACATTTTTGGTCATACCGCCCAGCACTAGTTTTAATGGTAATTAAAAGATGAAACGGTAATACTAACCGTGGGGAATTTTATCATGATTTATCGTCAAACAGGTAATCGTTACATCCCTACTGTATATATTATGTATTGTAATACTATTTATTATTATTATTACTATTGCTGATGTTGTAGTTGTAATAATTTGAATAATGCTAATAATAATAATAATAATAATAATATACTTTTATAATAACAATAAATAATATATACAGTACTAGGTACAGTAATAAATAAAAAATACATTTAATAATATGAATAATTATTATTATTGTTGCGGTTGTTTTATTTTTATGTTATATTTGTTTTAATTTAATAAGATATCAGTATAGAATAAATATATATTCATATAGTTATATAATAATAATTTAAAAATTATGTTTTTTAGTTATTATCAAAAAATATTGTCATAATACTGTTTGAAATTATTTGTGTTATATATTTGTATATACATATTATGTGTTTTAGTTATTATTGTGCCAAAAAAAATAAATCAGACTACAATAAATAAATAAATAATAGTATTGTTTATGAGAAAAGTTGAAAAAAAAAACATGTATCAGTTCCAGTTAGAAAAAAAAAAACTATATCAGTCATCACTCTTTTCCTTGTACAACACAGCAACTGTTTAGTCGCAAATTCGCTAATAGGCATAATGTAATGTCTCATCCACGTTTCCATTCTGTTTGATGTTGTTTAGCTCCGGATCGTGTGCCTGTTTGGCAGTTGCAGCTTTGTGTGTGTTGCAACTGGCATATGGTTTTGGCTTTGAGTTTTGCAGCCCTGTTTTTGGCCTCCACATCTAACCAGACTGAGCGACTCAGGTCACTTTGTAGGAGTTTTTTGCGGACAGCTGTGTTCTGGATTTGGATTTAATGGCAGGCAGATGCTAAGTGATTCTTTGCTGGGTTATTGGCTGGTGGGTGAGGCGCGTATGTCTGTTTAGAAGCATCCTGAGAATAATTAAGGCTCGAAACATGTGCAGTGCGGAGGTATTTCAAGGGAAAGGAACATGGCAGATTTTGGGGCGTACGCGTGGGCGCTTGGTTTGCGGACACGGACTTGCCTTTGTAGCTTGATTGCGCCCTCTTTAAAGTTCGCTGGCGTGTGGTGATTTCCACCCTCCCCCCTTTTTCTTTTTAGGGCCCGTCTTCGCTTAGTGCATCTCGTCGCGTGGCATTTTGATCTAAACACATGAGCGAATCAAGGTGAGAGAAACCAGGTGTCAAATTGAGTGAATGAATTCGACTGCGGTCTGCCAGGCTGATCCAGTGTTATTAGTTGTCTGTCTCAGAGACGGGTAATGGGGGCTGACACTCTTTGAACGCTAACGGCACACCGGGGACCCCCGGGAACCGAATGGGAGCTCGGTGGATCTCATCAGGGCTAGAAAATGGTGTGGCGCTTTGTTAAAGATAGACTGGGAGTCTGTTTCGACTCCTCTATTAAATTGAAGGTTTCAGCTTGCCGAGCGAAAGAAAGAGAGAGGAGTCGATAACCTCTCCCTTCTGCCGTTTGATGGACAGCGCGAGAGCAAACGAGTGGGGGGCGAGAAAAAGGCATGCTCTGAATCCCAATTTCATTACACCGAGATAAAAAGAATATTAGATGAGAGATAGAAAAGATAAGATAGGGAGCAAAAGAGATGAAGCCTTTTTTCTTGACGGATCGAACGAGAGCGAGAACCGTCAGTACACAGGGCTGCAGTTCTCTATTTAAGAGGTTGGAGTACCCAGCGCGTCGTGTCTCTCGAGGGCCTTGCTGAGTGAGTTATGGGTCCGTTCTGTGTGTGTTGGCAAATGGAGATGGGGGCCTGAATCCAAATAGAACACACAACCTTGACCAGAGCTAAACCGAGAACCTTCAGAGGTGTGAGCCAAAACATGTGGCAACACAGGCAAACCGGTAAAAATATCCAGCCCGCAAACAAGCATTGTGTTCAGAGATAATAAGAAGTGTCCGCAGTCTGGAATAATAAGAGAGTGCAGGACAAATTGGTAGGAAAGCTCAGAATGTGGCAAACATTCTTCTGGTTCTGAATAAAATCAGTATATGGGATACAAACACGGTTTAGTCATTTTGCATACATTGTGGGCTCGCCATATGGATTTAAAGTCAAAATGACGGCTCTCTTTAGTTAGACATAGACAGATCATTTTTATTTGACAGATCACATTTTTGTACGATGTCCTTTTTCATATGGGAAAATAGGCATAACGATATTTTATTTTATTTAGTTTGTCTTCATAACCATTAAATCTGCATGCTTGCTATATAGATTTAAATTCAACATGAATTTAAAAACAATCATCTTTACATTTGTAGTTAATTTTTTTGACCACTATATTTAATATTTCCTTACTATTTCCTTAGTATCTGGAAAAGATTATTTTATAAAATTTTATTTCAAAATTTGTATTTATTTATTTATTTTTTTTTATCTTTATTCAGAATGTAAAAAATCTTTATTCAGAATGTAACCACAGGCTTGCTATATTTATATTTAAATTTAACATTAATCATTACGAACATATTCACAGTTCTTTTATAATATAATAATATATTATTTATGTAAAATAATAATAATAATAATGTAAAAATATGTTGTCATCAGTTCATTTTATTTTTCAAAAGTCTCTTTTCCGACCACCTACCTTCAATCTGGTATATTATACTCACTTTTCATGATCCAGTTTAACTCCAGATGGATAAAATCAAGTCCTGTAGTAATTGTTTTCTCATTAATATCCTGTTTCGCTCAGAAATGTCAGGTTACTCACTTAAAATCGCATTTGCAAACGACAGTGTTGACTTTAATTATGCCATCCACCTGTGTGACAGTTTTATTTTAATTGCGCAGTGTTTGGGTAGTTTCATTGTGTGAAGCACACATTTATTATGCCAACGTTTTTTGGCAGCCAGGCATAAAACATTCCTGCTCGATACCCAACACGAATGAGAACTCTTGCACATCGCACATTTCCATTTGAAAATGAAGACGCACCACATTTCTTGTGTATTTGAATGGCACCGTTAGCGTTCTCTCCCGCTCCTCGCATCCAAAGACGGCGAGGTTTTGTTTGTTCATGAGCAAATGCCAGCTACTGCAGAACATGACATGAAACTCTAGACTCTAACTGCACGCCACATTATTTACTTTCTTTCTGCCCAAATCCCCCTAATATTTCAGCTCCGTGACTTTTGTTTGTTTTGAATCTGCAAACATTTCGATTCGAGGCGAAATAGAAGCTGAAAGCATTGAATTGGATTGGAATGAATTGGATTTTATGAAGTAATGTCATCTTTACTTATGATGCGTTGCTTTGGGATAATTAACGAATGCAGGCTTCAGAGTTTCCATGTAGCTGTCGTTCATTATTTATGATTTCCGGAATCATAGTTTGTCACAAAATCAACAAGCACATTTATAATTTAGCACGTTCACCTTTCTTTTCATCACTCTTTCGTCAGCTCTTTGCAGTCCTTTCTAAGTAAGGTGAATAAAGCTAAATGTTGACAGGTTAGGAAAAACTTCTGATGTGTAGAGATTAATTTGTCTAATATGTCTTTAGGGTTTCTGTATGACCTCATGGTGTTTAGTCCAAAACAGTGAGCCTTTACAGAATCACACATTCATTTTTAATATGCGTTCAACGTGTTTAGCTCCACCAGACTTTTGTATTTTGCTGTTTGAATTAAATATGATGAGATAAATCATGGATTTGCATTGAACCTTTGCTGGTTGCATGCAAAAACAAACATGCTGCCCAACCAGTGTAGTCTGATTCACGCACAAATGACTCCTATGAACTGGCTCTTTTATTGAATCGTTTACAGATTCACAGACCGAGCCGAATTCTGTAGGATCGCTGACCTTGGCTAACCTTTCTGATATCCCTCCATCCCTTTCTTTTCCATAATTCCCTTCATTAAAGAGGTAAAAGCGAGGTCACGGCATGAAGCAAACGAAACGCTCCTTGTTTGTGAATTATTCCGTTCCGACAAGCCCTGTTTACCTTGATTAAAGTGACTTTAATCATTCAGTCTGACGAAATCCTGAGACTGCTCTCAGGTCAACGGTTTAGGCCAGAACATTTGTTTTGAGTCTTTGGCTTAAAGGTTAAGCGTGCTAATAGCGGGCTGATGAATGGCGCTTTCTGCTAATAGCTGAGGAAATACCCTTTCAGCGCGTGTCAGGACATGAGTGATTAGCCTACATCTAAGCTAGTGCAAAGATAAACCCGTTCGAACGGTCTCGCCCTCAACTTGACACACTGACTGAATAAGAGGCTTTCGGATCGTGATATTGCGCCCCGGCCCCCCTTCTCCTCTTCTGTTCGCTCTCAATTTAGCCGTATCTCATTTCTTTAGCATCTGGGTGCCTCTGTCAGAAGATGCTATCAGTGCGCTCGGACTCTCCAAGGAGTCCGTCTCTCCTAGAATGTGCTGATAATGAGCGGCTTTACATTTCTCATAGGGTTTCAGAGCTGGACGGAAATGCGAGCAAAGTCCTCTTCATCGCATGTCTTTATAGCAATGTTTTGTGAAGTGTCTTTGTGAGAGTTTGACTTTGTGATATGACCTGTATGAACATGTTTTATCGGTTTGTTTCTGTGTGTAGGAAGTGCAAGAAAACAATGCTACTTGTATTTGTAATATCTGTTTATTTACAGATGGGCAGTATATACAGTAGCACGTGATGATAGATTTCACTCTACATTTTTACATTTTGCTTTACAATGAGACTATATGGAGTAATGTGAAAATATATACACTTAATAAAATTATTCATTATTGTGGGGTTTAAACTGAACTGAAATTTTGATGTTTATTAGTAGATTTTTATTAGTATATATTTTACAGCTTTGAATGTAGCTTTTTTGATCAAAATATGTAGTTGGAAGTATCCATTTTATAATGTATCTTTATGAATATGTATTTTAATAATAATAATAATAATAATTATTATTATTATTGTATTTTTTATTTATTTAACAATTTATTGAATTGTTTAATAAAACATTTGATATAGTTTTACTAATATATAATTTGGAAAGATTTTATTAAATATATAATTTAACTATTTTATTTTATTTAATTATATATATTCTATGTATATGAAGAGTTCATTTGCAAAAACCGAAAGTGGCGTTTATCGGTTTTTGCAAATGAACTCTTCATATATATTTTTGGAAAAAAAACGTTTTTTTCTTAGTTTTTTGTTATTGTTATTAAATTTCCCACTTCTTCTATAATTTATAACAAAACAAACTGAAAGCCTTGCACCAGTGCACTGACTGACAGATCAACTGAACCAGTCTGAGGAGATTTGGTATAGATTTGTGTAAGGAATTTGCTGATACTTTAACCCTGACAGCTACAAGTCAGTTTCTCTGTGCGTTTCCCCGATCTGCCTAAGGTCTGAGCTCAAACAATGACACTGGTGTGAATCGATGTGTCTTCAGAGTGCTGAAGGGAGTGTGAGGAGGTGAAGAGGAGAACGAGAGGGAGGCTCTGGCTCAAGTCAGCGCTCTCTGATTTTCTGCTGGGTTATTGATTTTCAGGCCTCTCTCATTCTCTTTTATCTCCCTCTCTCTCTTTTCTTGGCCACTCGCTCATTCCTGGACTCCCAGTCAGATTCAGATGAGTCCCATCCCAGCGGAGCAGCTCCGAGCATTGACACGGCTTATTTTCCTCCCTCGTCTCCTCATTCCTCAGCTATGCTCTGTATTCAAAATGCTGAGATTTCTCCTGGGGGCTTCGAACAAGGAATATAATGTTACAGGCGAGGAGAAGGAAGAAAAAGAGCGAGCCGGTGTTACTAGATACCAGTGAAATCAAATCTATTTGACTTGCCCCTGAGCAACATTCATTTTCCAAAACTGCTGGACTATGTGGATGTAGTGGGTCTGAAATGTAACATTCTGTCTTCCCGATTGAGCCGGTTTCTGTGCGTAAGACACAACAGCAGCAGGTCTGAGATAAGAGCTTCTGTTTGCTCCTCCAGCATCTCTGAAGAGTTCATCAGTAATCTCACTCTCCTCCGGATAAGAAAAACACAGTGACATGACATCATCCCACAGGATTTTTTTTTCAGTTAATGTTTTTTATTGTTTTATTTTATAGTAGGGCTATTATAGTTAACTTAAAACAAAACAAACAAAAAAAACCTTCCTTGAAATAAAATAAACATTAACTGAAATCATATAAAATATATAAAAAAAACGTTTTATTTCAACTAGTTATTTCACAATTTAATTTAGCTTAACTTGATGTACTAAAATAACTAAAATTAACAATTAAATAAAAAAAAACAAATTAAAAACGTAATTATTCAAAACTACACACACACACACACACACACACACACACACATGTATATGTATACTAGGGGTGGGAATCACCAGAGGCCTCACGATACGATATCATCACGATACGTGTGTCACGATACAATATTATTGTGATTTTAAATATATTGCGATATTCTGCGATATATTGCAATTTATTACCTTTTTCCAAATTCAAATTATGTCCCCAAAGGAAAACTTTGACAACATCTGTTTTAACTAAAAAGAAACATTTCTCAGTTTGTTTATCTCACTTCAGTTTTATTGTTGCAGTGCAAAATGGGATTGTCAAGCAGACAAACTGACCAACAC
>NW_015631145.1:688323-690998 GCF_001515625.1 Sinocyclocheilus rhinocerous | reverse complement strand
AAACGCGGACGGGGCTTTCCTGATAACTTTCCGCGATGCCGCCCTCTTTATTTTACTAACTTACTGCATGCTGAAGGTGACCCAGCTGACCTCACCAGAAAAAAACTCAACACCACCATCTAGTGGATTGTAACGAAATTGATTTTATTATTCTACCAAATAGTATAATAAAAGATCGATACTTGGCGTCCTTGTATCGATACAGTATTGCCGCGGAAAATATCGCGATACTATGCTGTATCGATCTTTTCCCCCACCCCTAATGTATACAATATATACATAAATACAAAAATGACAAAACCACAACTACATTACTAAAACTTTAACTAAAATTAAAATGAAAACAAAATGTAAAAATAAAAACTAATTCAAAATATTATTAAAAAGTAAAATAGTATCTCAATTATACTAAAATAATGAATAAAGTAATGACATTTTGTTTATGGTTTTTAGTTTGTTAACTATCAGAGCACAGTTTCAAACTTTGTTGAGATGTCTTTTGAAACTGCAGATGCATGTGCGATTGATCATGTCTTATAGGGATACAGAAACCTGTGAAACACGATAGAGTAGATATTTTGAAAAGAAAGTAAGTCACAGGTTTGAAACAACATGAGGTTGAGTAAATGATGGCATATTTCATTTTTGGGTAGACTGTGCCTTTAAGACTTAAGAAAAAGTCTCTATTTGTTCTTCATTTAATCTCATGCATATATTAATGCAATTTGCTTTGTAATTTTTGTTTCCTTTGGGATTGTGCTTGTGAAATAATAGTGAAATAATGTTTTCATGATCCAGTGTAGTTTGCTTCGGTCATGACTGAAAACTCTCAGTACTCCCTCATAAACCTCCTGATCACAGATGTCGTAAGTTAACATCCCCCTCAGCACTTCAAAGAGTACTTTGTGTGTGTGTGAACAAGCAGACAGTAAGGGACAGTAAAAACAAGGGTCGTCTCAGATAAACAAAAAAGAGAGAGTAGACAGGATCATAAATGTGGTTTTGTTTACTCAGGTATTGTGGCAGATGAAAAGCTCTTCAGTAGTGTTGGTTTGTGAATGTGTTTATGCAGGTCAGGTTTTGCCAACATTGTGGTGACCAAATGTTCCCACAAGAGTAGTAAAACCTGAAATCACCTACAATGTAGACTAGAGCAAACCAACAGTTTCAGCCCACAAAGACTGTCCACGGAGAGAACAAGCTCACATCCCACAAATTCTCTCTGTTTCTCCAGATATAATGAACCTACTCTATCTTCTATCACTTTAACTATCAGTCCTGCTAAAGTCCTTTCATGTGCGCACCGTGTGTGTGTGTGTGTGTATGTGTTCATAGGAGAGACTCTCTCAGTCCTGTAATCTTTCTCTCTCTGTAATCAGCAGTTTTCTAGGCGCTGCCGCCTCCTCCTCATGCTTTTTTGACTCTAATGGCACATCTTCTTTCTTTTAACCACTATTAGATTTTGATGACTGAATGAAAAAAATTAGAAGGATGAGCTGAACTTATACCTTGTTCTTTGTACTTTTCTGTATACAGAACAAGATATATATGTGTGTGTGTGTGTGTGTGTGTAATGTTTTATTTAAATTTTTATTTAAATTTATAATATATATATATATATAATGGACACTTCTGTTTTGTTTTTCTTTGTATTTATTTTATTTTTTATTTATTTTTTGAGCTTCAGGATAGAATGTACACTTTTCATTGTTTGGTATGGGATTTTTTTCCCCTAATGATAATCTCATAATGGACCTTATTCAGGGTAAACACCATGTTTAATTTGACACATTTCATTTGTGTGATGTACAATCTTTAAAAAATGTTTAGTGTCTAATTTTTACCATTTATTGTACAGGCATATTTTCATTGTTTCGTCGACTGAATAATGCCATCTAACCTGACTAAGGTCCATGGCAAAACACACATTTTTCAGATTTTCACTAATTGTTTACTCAATAATATACACTGTTCATTAAAAATAACTCTAAAACTAATAATAGAAACACTATGTTTGTACCCTCGTTCGATCTGTGGAGCACATAGGATCTGAGAAGCTTTACATAAAGAGCGCATGGGGAAGGAAACTTATAAAATGCAATATGGAGACTAATTAGAAGCTCTCTGTGAAGACAAGCCCATTTATCTAACTGCTGAGAGTGACTTCTGTGTCCGTGGGGGAAACGGGAAGTCACACGGGAGGGGAAGAGGCCAGAATACCCTTGGTATTTGCGTATGTGTGAAGTAGAGAGCTCCGTTTGCATCCAACTGGAATAAAACCAATACATCTTCTGTTTTTATGTGCAGAGTCCGCCCTACGCAGACTCCCATGATTAAAGAAAAACAAAGAGAGATTCCCCTGTTATTCATAATTCCTCTAGCCATCTGACAGGAACAATTCATGTTTGACCTGAATACCTTTTTGACTAGATAAGGATATATATATGTATATATATATATATATATATATATTAGTGCTGGGCAACGCTAATTTTTAAAATCGTGATTAATCGCATGATTTTCTGAGATTAATCGCATTGTTATGCACAAAATTAAAAAAATAATTCAAAAGTAGCGTATTGTGCACTTTTTTCATTTAAAAGTACTGCTATATGAACAAAAGTGCAATAACATTTGGTTTGCAAACACTTCAAACTAATAAGGTGCTTTTTTAC
>NW_015631145.1:681991-688305 GCF_001515625.1 Sinocyclocheilus rhinocerous | reverse complement strand
CTGAAGCACAATTTCTATTCTAACCCTTTAACCCAATTTTGCTACTCTGCTTGCGATTACATCATTTTAAACTGCTAAACTCAGTTTTCTTAAAGTTTCTAAACTAAGTACAGACTGAACGGATTGTCAACACATCCCACCGCTGTATGGCCAGATGAGACGCAAACTACTTTTTCTCGACTGGATAACCAGTCTCGCTAGTAGAGTTTTGATGGATGAAGACTGCAATCAAGTTAAAGACGATTGCGGTGGTGTACAGGAGTCGTCCAGTAAGCACACTTGAGTCCGTTATAATAATGTGTGTATGAGTGTTTGGTTTACTTTGCTGGATATAGCAAATGATGACAAAATAAACATTTGAAACAAGATAAATGGTCTATGCTTAATTTCATGAAGTGTGCGATTAATCGCGATTAATCACAGATAAAGGATGTGATTAATCAGATTTAAAAAAATTATCGATTGACAGCCCTAATATATACATATATACAGTGGGTACGGAAAGTATTCAGACCCCCTTAAATTTTTCACTCTTTGTTATATTGCAGCCATTTGCTAAAATCATTTAAGTTAATATGTGTGTGTGTGTGTGTGTGTATGCAGGATTCTGAGGTCACAGGTCCCTCTTATTAGCTTTGAGGGGCCCCAACACAGAATTCTGCTACTGGAATATGGAATGAGGGGATGGCGGCTGTCTGTGTGATCCTGGAATTCTGGGAGTGAATATTCTAGCCTTTTGATTCTATTGGTCTCATTTTCTTCTCTACTCTAATTTCTTCTCCTCTTGTATGAACCTAGAATTCTGAAAGAATGGGAATTCTGTTCACTTTTTCTCTCCTCGCAAAAAACAAAACAAAAAGGAATTTGGCATTTGATACTATAAATATATTTTTTCTCTTCTCCTACTTTGTGCACCCAGAATTATTTTGGGCTAATGGAAGCGAGAATTCCAGAGGTTGGAATTGGGAAAGAGGAAGGACCATGATTGTTTAGAAATTCGACACAGTGTTATTTTTAACTCTATTTTTTTTTTTCATCATTTTTGGTAATTGTAATAAAGCCAAAACACAATATAAATTTTACAGGAAATCTTGAAAAACAAAAATTAGAAATGCTGCCTTGGCAACTAATTGAAATAATAGTAGTAATAATAATAATAATAATAATAGTAGTAATAATAATAATAATGCCAAAAATGCATAACAAAATTGCTAAAAATACAAATTAAAATGAACACTGAAAATATACAAGTAAAAGTGAATTCAAAATATTTTCAATAAATACTATAAAAGTATTGTAATATAATAGTAATGAATAATACTAAAATAACACTATTGGAGTCGTGTTAGAATTGTGTGTGTCCACATGTGAAAGAGTGTGTATGTATGTGTGTGTGTCTGTCACAAGTAATATCTGGTCATTTTGAGTTGTGGCAGTGACCCACAGCATGAGTCCTTCCTGTTGTTTTTCTCTGTCATTCCTGTCATTCTGTAATGACCTCCCAGTACACACACACACACACACACACACACACACACACACACACTCACTAGTCAATCTTATCCACATGACATTCCTAGTTACATTCAGAGAAAAGTTGCCCAAGCATCCTGCCTTAATTATGTGAGTCCGTGTGTGTGTGTGTGTGTGTCATGCGGGAACAGGTCAGACCGAGATGTTTTTGGTGTCTTATGGTAAATTGCTCCACTGATTGACGGCTCTCTCCCCCACCCAGGGGTCATTCCAGGTCCCCATCCACTTAGCGGCAGAGTCTGCCACCCCATTCTCCTACAAACAAAATGGCATGGAAGTCTTTGCCCCTCGGAATTCAGATCACACTTGCTGTTATTGATGTGAGGGGTGTGTGTGTGTGCACATGTGTGTGTTTTCAGGTCAGGGGTGACAGCTGTAGGGCCACTGTGCTTCAGGTGTCACGCTGGACCCTGGTGGTCGCGATGTCATGCCCGAAATGGTGGCCGAAGTTATTGGACACACAGGGGTCGAGGGTCATGATGAGGTAGAGGGATATATGTGGAGTTCAGCATCAACTTTGAGTGAACTACTGACGTGTGTCTGCACATGCTCAAATAAGCTAGAGACAAATTATTAGCGTTTCTTTTAGCCAGTAGTCTGATCAGGAGCGTGCATGAGTGATCCAGCTCATTTACAGTTACCAGTGGATTTGTCTTAGCATTTGACTCTTTCTTTACAGTGAACAAACTCCTAATAAAAACACAGGTGTCATTAATAATTCTCTTTTCCATCCCTTCATCCCTTGATCTTCTCTTTGCTCATTTTTATTTCCTTTTTGGAGGTTGTTTTTTTACAGACAGGTCTGTCAGAGTGAGCTTTGAACAAGCACTTGGAGAGAAAACAGATGTGTGTTGAATCACAGGAGTATATTTCTACTGTTTTAAAGAGGAATTACAGTCGATATTTCTTATTTGTGATTATCTATCTATCTATCTATCTATCTATCTATCTTGTCTGTCTGTCTGTCTGTCTGTCTGTCTGCCTGTCTGTCGCTCTGTCTATCTGTCATCTGTATTTCTATCTGCTTGATGATCTATCTGTCTGTCGTCTGTCTGTCTAACGCTTTGTCTGTCGTCTGTCTTTCTACCTCTCTGTCGCTCTCTGTCTGTCTGATGCTCTCTGTCTTTTGTCTGTCTTTCTATCTCTCTGTCGCTCTCTGTCTGTCTGTCTGATGCTCTCTGTCTGTTGTCTGTCTTTCTACCTCTATTGTTCTCTGTCTGTCTGATGCTCTCTGTCTTTTGTCTGTCTTTCTATCTCTCTGTCGCTCTCTGTCTGTCTGTCTGATGCTCTCTGTCTGTTGTCTGTCTTTCTATCTCTGTTACTCTATCTGTCTATCTAAAGCTCTTTCTCTCTCTCGGTCTGTCTGTCGTCTGTCTTTCTCTCTTTCACTCTGTCTGTCTGTCTCTGACGCTCTGTCTGTCTTTCTTTCACTCTGTCTGTTGCTCTGTCTGTCTGTCTGTCATTTCAGTATGTGCACTACTAAGGTTTTAGTGTGTATTGTAATCCAACACATGTTGTTTATATTAGTATTGGTTTATTGTGAGGAGTTCAGCACAGCAAGGTCTTTCCGTCTAGAATCAGGAATGTGGTAATGGATTTTAACAGTGTTCCTCTGTTAGCGCTGACTTCACCATGACAGATTTGAGCTATGAGCTTCAAACATTGGACTAGGGGCTGGAGACGTATGTGTGTGTGTGTGTGTGTGTGTGTGGGTGCCCATTAACCTGCTGTGTGATGGATGGGACAGGCCTGGGTGAAGGTGGGGGCACGGCGTGTGTTTGCTGTGTGTTTGGGTGGGAGACAGAGACCTGCTGCTCTCAAACCCGCTGCTAATAAGGTCCACGCTGCAGGGCTTATACCGTCACTCTGCAGGCGGTCTCTCTCGCTCGCTCGTTTCACTCTTATTAATTAATACGATTCCATATTCCTTGCTGTATATATCAGTTTGCCGTTTTCAATGCTAAGTTGAGAGGTATGAACAGCTCAGTCTATCACATAGGTGCTTATCACTTTTAACCTCTCACACTGTATCACTTAGATCACTTCAAGTTGATAAATTGTCATAAGACCGGGTCAGTAGGGTCACCAGTTTTATGATGATGAGTTACTAGGAGATTCTATCATGATGTACATGCGGATTCAGGGTCGAGCAAGGAGAATTTCTTGAATATTTATTTGTTGTTTGTTTGTTTTACTTGTAAGTTTGATTTATTTTGCTACTGGTTTAGCTCGTAGACCAGTCATATTTGACACCACCAAAAGGTAGTTAGCGTAGATAACGATTGTAATGTTTTTTATATTTTTGTAATGGTGACTTTCATATTTATTTATGCATTTAACCCCTTAGTTGTTTTATGCTGGTTAGTGGTAGTTTGTTACCACCAAAACTTAGTTAGTAAAGCTACATTTTATAATGCTAAGCATAACAATTTTTAGAATCTATTTTTTATAATGATCATTTATTATAATAGTGCTTGTAAGGTCTTGCAACTTTACAAGTAATAAAATATTCAAAAATATATATTAAATATATTTTAGATTTGAATATATTTGCTGGCTAGTGCTAGTTTGGTATTCTTGATGGTAACTCTAAGTTAAAACCCAGCACTAAGACTGGTGTTAAAACTTCTCAACTAGTCACGTGTGTTAGGTATCAAGGCACGTCAAGAGCACAGTTAATAAGATGCTGAATAATAATCTAAGATGTTTTGCTAAAGTCTACATTGAGTCTGTACAGGAGACGGATGATAAACACACCCACCAGAGATTTCCAGCAGCCTCCTGCAGTGCCGGATTTGGATAAACCTTAAAAACCATTCGTAAGAAATAAAGAACTCCACACCAATGGAAATGAGACAAGATTTAGAGATGCAACTTGACAAAATATGTGCGCATCAAAGTTTTCCCTGCTCTGTTCTCTAGTGCCTTTGTCTTTCATCTGTTCCAGCGAGTGCCGCGGCGCATCTTTTCAGCAGATTTGGATGTTAATTAGACGTGCAAACTTTAGGGGAACTCATGACGGATGTTTTGCTGTTAATTATTTTCTTTGTCGACACAAGAGTGGTTGTTTCACACAGAAACAAATGCCATCGATGGCTGACAGCACAATGGAGGATTCATAATCTTAATACCTTTAAAAAAAAAAACTCTTGCAGTGAAATGACTGAGCTGTGCTGTCAACACCTGTGCGCTAGAATGATGATTATTCTTCTTAATTTCCTTGTTGTTTGATAGTTTGTTCATCAGTGTCACGTCAGCGTGTTTTTTTCTTCGTCATGGCAGGCAGCTCCGGGGTTCCTGGAGGGATGCAGTTTACGAGAACAGCAGGGAGCCAGACCGTATTTTTACAAGACGAAAGGCCTTGTGAGTGACAGATGGAACATTCTGATCATGTTTCCGTCCACGTAATGGTTTTGCGTCGTTCGGAAAGGCCTGGAACGGGTGTGTTACCCATCTAGAGCTTTCAAACATACCCACGTCACCCACTTCTTTTTATTCGTCTTTCTTAGTCCCTTTATTTTTGAATCAATAACTGAGTGCTCTCTGCTTGCCCTTTTTTCTCTTTCACTCACAAAACTCTACAACTTAATTGAAGGAAGCAGAAATGGCTGGAGAGTGATTTATTTGTATTTTTTTTATTCAATGCACGTCATACATTTATTTTTTCAGAGGCATGAATTAACATTTTTATATGTTAGATACACAGCAGTGACCACATAACAGGGCTATTATAGTTAACTAAAACTAAAACTGAAAGAAAAATCAAAACTTAGTTTTGTCAACGTTAACTGAATTAAAAATAAAATTAAAATAAAAAATAAAATATTTTAATTTATTAATTTCACTGAAATTAATAATAAATCAATAATACATTTCATTTATAATAATAATAATTTAATAATACTTTATTTCCTAAATCTGAAATGGAAAATTAATAAAAACATGGACATAATATATACTAAAACTTAAAAAAAACAAAAACACAATTATGAATTGAATTACGTGTTAAGCTGAAGTTTCTGAAATCACTCTGTTTTATAATGTTAAAGACATTTTTTAGTGGTTTTGATTAGACGAACATTTCTTGATCCTACACCTTCCACAGAATATATAAATACAGACAAATACATTTAGACCACTTAACTTAATGATTGCTATCGGGATGTGAAGAGACTTTCAACCAGCATAACAAAAAATGTTTCTGAAGACAATCACCTATTGCACCTTTAAACTCAACATATTGTGGTACCTAATAATGTGAATTTTCATATAGCCTTTGAAACAACATTTTAAAGACTAAAAGTTAAGTGTTGTGTTATTGTTGTGGGGAAGGATTGCTAGTTAGGTTGGCATGTCTGAGATTTATCTGAGATGATTTCGTTTGTTAATGTTACTTTAGAGAGAATAATTTACAGGTTTAACAGAATCAAGTATCTGAAAGTTGCCAAAAATTTTTACAACACCTATTTATTGCTTAGCCTTTGGAGCCTTTTAAGATGATACTACATTATCTGACAATCTTAAAGGGGTCATATGATGCGATTTCAATTTTTCCTTTCTCTTTGGAGTGTTACAAGCTCTTGGTGCATAAAGAAGATCTGTAAAGCTGCAAAGACTAAAGTCTCAAATCCAAAGAGATATTCTTTATAAAAGTTAAGAGTCAACCACGCTCAAGCCCTATCTATCTCAAGCCCGCCGTGTGTGACGCTGTGTTTCGTTGTGAAAGCGAAACTACTTTGTTTGACCTTCCAAAAGAGGACGATATCTGCTTCGTCATGCCT
>NW_015631145.1:665790-681914 GCF_001515625.1 Sinocyclocheilus rhinocerous | reverse complement strand
GACGCGTTTCAGAAAGGCGGGGCATAGAGGAGAAACAATAATGTACAGTGTGTGGAAAATAATGTGTTTTTTTAACCTTAAACCGCATAAACACATTTCATTACACCAACTACACAAAATAATGTTCTTTTTAGCAACATCATATGACCCCTTTAAAGAGTGATTAGCGGGTAAAGCCAGGCTTTCTGAGGTGATTTATGCATTGCTTGCCAATATATAACAATAAGACCCCTCTTGGCAGCTCTTAGTAACCAGTAGTGTATGCAATATCTCATGCTGGTAATGAAACATTGATTAGACAAAGATCTCTGAATTGATTCTGACTCACATAGACTCACTACAGCAGGAGCACACGGATCTACAGCAGATGCCTTCAGCCGGACTGACGGGTGAAATGCCTTTTTCTCTCATTTCAGTACAAAATGTCTCATTTTGGCTGCCTTTGTGTTGCTTACAGGAGATACTGCATCTTCAGTCTTTCTACTTGCTCTGTTCCAAATCCTAGTGCGCTGCCTACTGAGGGAGCATTTTAAGGCATCATATGCACACTGCCTAAATGAAGCGCGTTTCAAAAGTTAGGCAGCTTGATTATGCTTGATTTTGCCAAATTCTAACACAGCATCACATGTATACTACATAGAAAATGCAATCCCAGAATGCATTGTCATCTCAGTGCCATAAATAAATAAATATGGTGAGTTTTTTATTAATTAATTTACTTTTAATTATAATTATATTTGCATTTATGCATTTGGCAATTGGGCAATTGCTTTTATCCAAAATGACTTGCACTGTAATTTCACTTCTGTTTTTAGTCATGGCAACATATGTTTTATTCTCTATTTTTCGTTACTTTAACTCATCAAATTAATTTAACCGATTTCAATTTCACTTTTTTTGAAGTGTTTTTATGCAAGTTATGCAAGATTCAACGTGATTTATATATATATACAGTATATATGTATATGTATACTTATAATTCAAAAACAAGCAAACAATAAAGGGGTAAAATGTTTGTTTATTACAGTATTACATTGAGACGCCTATTTTGAAATCAGTTGATATTTAAGTCTCCCATTTCTTATATGATGCACAGAGTTTCTGCCTATGTAGAGCGTTCCAAATTACTCACTTAAGAAGTTTCATTCTATTTAGGGTGCTGCCGATGTAAGGATGAATCATAAACTCACAAAATTTGGCACAGAGATTCTATCATTCCCTCTTCCAAGTCTTCTCCAAACAGACGTGATAGAAATACAGTATGGCTTGAATTATGGCAGGACGTATTTTGAGAAACGTTTCATTTCATGACAAACAGCCCTTGGAAGTGTTCATTTTACAATGCAGACAGAATCGTTTCTCAGGCCTGCGCTGGATTGATTTATAATTCCGTGCCGTACAATCGCTGTCTAATGGTTGTTCCTGATACGTACGGATGTCCCAGATTGTTTCATCTATCAGCAAATTATATAAAAACACACATTTCCAGAGTGCTGCCTCATGCAGAAGTACACTCTTGCTTTCTTTCAGCATTTCAATTTACTCCTGCTGTCAGCCTAAAAAGCCTCGTCTTGGCTCTAGCTAGTATTTTTTTTTTCCTCTTTGAAAACAGAGGAAGACATTAGGCCATTATATGGTCTGCAAGTGCAGCTTTGAGACTCGAGCAGGCAGACGTGGTTTGTTGAGTGCTACCAGAGATCGCAACGAGCCAAGAAAGAAGGCAGGCTGGAGGGCTTGAGTAAGGAACGGGCCAGAAGGGGAAAAAGAAGGATGACATGAAGAGGGAGGAAGAAATAGAGCAGCACAGATGCATTATGTGTGCTTGCTGACACACTAAAGATGTGGTCTTCACAGCTGGTGAGGGAATGTGCCCTGCCGCGACTGCACACACTTCAGCAAATGAGTGGGGTAAGATGAGCCACATCTACTTAAGTTGTTCTCTAAGCAAGGAGAAATGAGGTAAAACTAATGTTCTTTGTGACTTTAGTTTTACATTACAAGAAAGCATCTATTTTCAATATTTTTAATAGTGAAAATGATTAGGGAAAGTAGAATAAATAAATATATATATATACAATAGTACATAATTATATATGTATAGAACTGATATATATTTGCCTGAATAAATTTAAGTTTGACATGCAAATAATTTACCCACTGACATACTTTCTCATATATTTTATAAATTTTTTGTAGGGATGTAACGATTCACTCAACTCATGATTCGATTCGATTCACGATTTTGATTTCACGATTCGATTTTCTCACAATTTATTATTTATTTTTTTTTACAGAATGAGATTGAAGACATTATACACTAAATGAAAAGGTGTCGTTTTGTTAGGCTATTGCTGCACGTTTCTTTGTGAAATTGAAATATAACAAAACTAAATTGACATTTTAAAACAACCCCCAATTCAGACAAGTAAGTTATACAAATAAAATAAATCTCTTAATATGAACAAACTAAGGCTTTGTCTGTGATCTTTCCATTTAAAATCGGAGGCAACCACTGGATTTTAATCATGATCCAAACAAAGATGCAGCATGAGTAGTTTTTAATCTAAATTAGACTGTATAATTTCGAAATTTGAAGCAAAAACTGAATGGTTTGAGTTTAGTTTTGTGAAACTACTGCATAAAACATATCTGAACGAAACAGCAGACGAGCTGAATGAGACGCAGATTCACTCTCTGACAGCAGGTGGCGCTTATGAACAGCAATGATACAGTGTTTCCTGGGTTACCGCTGTAAACAAAGCAGAGCTGCGCTTATGAACACTACTTTAATATGCATTGTTCAGAGGCAAGATGAAAAGAAAATACCACGTAAACTTTTTGAAAGATAGTCAGTTCCCCTCAGAGATAGATTCATATAAACGCCTTTGTTTGGTTCTCAACTGATTTGAATCGTCACATATTTGAATCGATTTTCAACCGGCTCGCGGTTAATCGTTACATCCCTAATTTTTTGTTATCTATTTTGTTCGATATGTTTCTCTCCCTATGTATGATAAGGGTAACGCTGATGTTGGCGCATACCAAAGTGAAGCGATGTTGGATTCGTTTTCGTCTTTGTCTTCTCTTGCCAGCACTCTGTCATGCTCTGTGACGTGACACATTGGTTTTCTGCCATGCAGTCTGTTTAGTATGCGGTGCTGGTTTTTGATTGGTTGACCTGGAGTCATTAAAATAAGAGGGCAGTGCTGATTGGCTTGGCCTTTCCTCATTGACTTTTAATTCCCCACATTGACATTCTGAAAACTGCATCTCCTCGCGGTTCGCCGAAGCACCCTCCTCCAATCGCACGACTCTTCCGTGACCGACTGTCAATAACAGCTGAACGCTGATCAAGCACCCAGAATCCTCCCAGGTCAGGGCGAGCGGCCTCATGACCTCATTCGGTTTACCTGCAAATAATGGTATATTAAAGCACAAAGGAGCCTAATAACAGGACATGCATTAAGCGTCTGAGCTGGCCGTTCATCGAAGGGCAGCCAAGGACACACCCAGCCCAGAGATTCCTCACAGGATGGGGTATTAAACAAAGGTCGGAGGTCGCGGTGAGCGTGCGGAGGGGAGCTGGTGTTAATTGCATGGCATTGAAGAGCTGTCTGGTGCAGGGCAGCTGTTGGGTATAAACTTTGGCTTTCGCAGCAGGAGGCATGACTGTACATGACAGGTGCTGCTCGGCCCTCGACCGCCGGACCCCTTCTCAAGTTTTTATTTGTTTTGATGAGCTATTTTGAATGTTTTGATTACTTTTTTTGGACTTTTAATAGATATGACTTAGTCAGCCAGCAGTAATGAACTATATTTCTTTGGCAAATAATTTTTTTGTTGTGAGTCATTACAATAAAAAAAATAAAAATAATAAACAAGCAACAGCAGTAGTAGTCATAATAATAATAATAATAATATCAAGCATTACTATTATTATTATTATTATTATTATTATTATTATTAGTTGTAGCACTACCATTAGTATTTCTATTTGATTTGTTATCATTATTTGTTTTCTAAAATATATTTAATTATTTTTAATTATATTTTAATGTAATTATTTTATTTTAGTGATAACAACTCTTAAGTAAAGAAATATATAGATTAACAAATTGAATAAATTTAATCTAATATTTTTTTACCTGAATACATTTGCATAAATATGACATGCAAATTGTAAGTGAAAGTAACAACAACAAACAGCAATGATAATAATAATGTTTAATAATGTTGTTGTTGAACTATTTTAATGTACTTAAAATAATTGATTTACATTCTATTTTCAATAATTTTGCTTATATTTACTTATTAATAATTTAAAAAATAAATATTTGTACAACAAATAATAATAAACAGATTCTAACAATATTAGTAGTGGTAGTAATAGTGGTATTTGATTTGTTATATTTTTTGTTGTATAATTTTTTTGTATACATTTTTATTATTATTGATAAAAAATAAGCAATAAATGAAAACATGCATAACTGAACTAATTTAAATGAATAAATTAGTCTAATATATATATTTACCTGAATAAATGTGCTTAAATTTGACATGCAAAAAAAAAAAGCCTGTCCCCACAGTTTTTTTTTTGTTTTGTTTTCTTGAGGATTCCCTTTGTTTTGTGTGGAGGTTTTTGGTTGGTTTTCAGCAGCTGTAAGGTGTGATCATGATCTGGTCTTTGGCTATTTCCTGGCCTAGAATGACTCCTAAGCCAACATTTTTTGTCTCCCAAGAAGGAAAAGAGAAAGCAGTTTGCTTATAAACTCCGTCTGCATAGAAGGCATAGTCTCCATTTCTGCGGTGGTGGAAATCACAGACTCTGGCTGCAGGCAATGAATCGCAGAGCACTTCCTCTGTTTGAAAACGTTACACGATACTGTTTGGAAGCAAAAGGCTTCAATTAGTCTCAATGTGAACACAATGTTTAGAATTCAATAGGCGATCTGTGAGTAATGACTCTTTATAAAGAAAGAAAACTTGACTGAAGTGTAGATCTGGTGACGTGTCTTGAGTTTGGGAGTTTGTAGAAATGCATTTCCTGGACGGTTTGTTGCACTTGTCTTCGCGTAGGTGTGTGTGAATGTGTTTACATGAGTGTTGGTGTGTGATCTTCAGTGCTGAGTCACTGGAATTAAATGCACTTTGGAGGTCACAGACTTTCAGATAGCTATTTGTTGAGCAATTACCACACAAAGACTCTTTATGCATGAGGCGAGTCAAGACTCCCGGGATTTTTTATTTTTTTTGTCTTTCGTAGAGACTGCTCTACTTTCAGTTTTCCCAATTAAGAAAGACAGTGATTTTGAATATTCTGCACCTGAGCTCTTTAAAAATCGCAGTCTCAGCAAACCAATAGCAGCGGCAACGATTGATGCGCCCGATTAGATTATTGATTAATACAGCATATTAGCCATATTTGCAATTAAGCGAGCTGGAAGGTTTTAGAATAAAAAAAAAACAGCAGTGAGTGTCCTTTTATTAGAGACGTGAGGAGAAAACATTAGCTGCAACCTTGTATGGCGCTGATGCTTGGCAGCTTTTAAAGAGGTCATGTTCTTCACATTTTTCCCAGAAGTCCTTTTCTTGTATTAGTCAAGGTTTCTTGCACAACAGCAGCTGTAATTTAGTTTTACATGATAATTTTCCACCCTTTCTGTAGCCTTAAAAGTTAAACAGGTTATTTTTTAACTTCTCTACCTTTAAAATTTCTATATGTCAATTACATCTGTTATGATTGGCGGACTGCTGTTTCCTGTGAAATGAGTTTGAAAGACACACCTTCAATGTACCAGCTGTCAAAAATGCCATAATCTACTCTTTTGCAGCATTTCATTCTCCTAAAGTCCACTTATAAGGTTTCTTGCACTGAAAAGAGCCATCATTTAGTTCTATATGATCATTTTCTAACCTTTAGGATTATAATTTTTTTCTTTTCCTAATGTACCTATAAGATTTCTATATAACTGACTAACATCTTTGCATGTTAAATCAATCAAACACATACTAATATCAAACCGTTTTAAATAGGATGGAAAATCCTGTGATTTGGAATATTCCAGATTAAATACAATGTCAGCCCATCTTTTATTACTCAAATTTCAGAATTGTTTTGCTGTTAAGATGCTATTAATAAAGTTTAACTTTATACTTGCCATATTCGTGTAATACTAGAGCTGGAGATAATTACAGTAAACCTCAGAATCTCGCTTGGGAATATGTTTAATGTGGAGATGACAGATGTAAAGCTGTAAAATGAATTTATATATTCCACAGAGGAGATGTTGTTGGATAGTTTTCACCTCTCCTCGATTAGATGTCCCGGTTCATTGCAGTAAATTACTCTCCTTTGCCTGGTGCATTTGTTTGTTTGGGTTGACCTGTGAAATTTCCCTCCCTCCGCCACCAAGTGCCATGCAATTAAAACCAACAAATTTAGCAGCAATTTCCGTCTCGTTTCACAATACTGCTTGGCAAACGACCAGCAAAACGAATCGAGGAATGCAGTACAGATATTATTCATTTTGATTTGCTTTTCAAGCATTTCATAGTTTGTTTGCATCCTCCGTTTCAGACAAAGAAAGACGAAACTACACCCGTCCCCTGAGGGCAGAACATGCAGTTATTTCAGGAGTGGGCCAGGTGGGAATTATTCATTTTTCCAGAGGAGAATCAGCATATTTCGTCCATTCATCTTCTGCACTAAAGAGCAAGCAGGCCTCATCCATCACGTTAGACGGATTCTGTGCAGTAAATGAGCGTGAGGAAAGACCAGAGTCTCAGTGAGAGAGAAGGAGGGAGGAAAGCTTGACAGGAAGGTGTTTGTGTGTCTGTTAAGGGTCAGTTCTCGGGTGGAATCTTCTAGTTTTTGGCACTGATGACCTCTGTGTTTGGTGTGGGCGGCCGCAGACTAACTGCTGATGTCATAATGTCATGTTCTGCTGTAGAACAGCTCTATTACCAACACGCCGCATGCCTGGTTGCATGTGATTACAAGACATGCAGAACAAACCAACCGGAGGGTGGAGGTGCTTTTTCATCCTGCGTTAAACATCCCTTCCCCCAACACAAACACACACACACACACACACACTCACACACTCACACACACACCTGAAATATATACATTAGCTCTTTTCTAGTGAACAGTCTACACACGCAGCTGCTTCTGTCTATATCTATCCATCTATCCATCCATCCATCCATCTAACCATCCATCCATTGTGTGTGTGTGTGCAAATTTTTTTTAATTGCATTTCTGTCAACGTAATAAGATAAAATTCTTACAAAAATGTAATTAAATAAACTACACACGCAGCTGCTTCTGTCTCTATCTATCTATCTATCTATCTATCTATCTATCTATCCATCCATCCATCCATCCATCCATCCATTGTGTGTGTGTGCGCAAATTTTTTTTTATTGCATTTCTGTCAACGTGATAAGATAAAGTTCTTACAAAAATGTAATTTTAATTGCATTACTCTCAACAGGCCTTTATAATTGTAAATATTTAAATTTACATTTTTTATACACAACTGCCATCATTCATATATATATATGAATGATGGCAGTTGTGACCTTTTATTTTTTTACTCTTTTTCTGTCCATATGTACATTAACTCTCTCCACACTGCTGTTTAAGCCTCAGATAACTGTTTGGGTTCCTGTATGATTAGTTATAGTTTACTTTAGTTTTCATTTCACTGAGCACCGGCAGACACACCTGCCCCATTGTGTCGGGGTGACAGGGGTCTGTTTGTGGTAGCGGGTCAATTAACTCCTGTTCGCAGAGCTAGTGAAGTGGGTTGTAAGATGTCTCTCACTCCATTCGGGAGGAGACCTGAGGACAAGCCTTGAAATGAAAGAAAAATAAGCAGGATCCATCTCAGGAGGACAAAGCATCCAGTCATCCAAACCAGATGTGTGTACCGCGGCCTCGTCCAGTCGGATCATTGTTTTAGACAACCACTGGTGTCGAGGTGTTCCCACGAGATAGCAGTAGCTGAGGAGAAGAACGGCACACTAAAAAAGACTCCTGTGAATCACCAGGGACGTGGATTATTTTGCTTGTTAACTGTACCGCCCAGGTAGCCGACTTGGTTTTAATTAAACGAGTGCATTTACAGCCCCTTTCAGAAATCATTTCAGTGTGTTTATACAATACAAATATGAACCGTATCGTGGTTTTTCATGCACTCTTTGCATATCTCCACCACACATCAGCGTGCGTAGTCTAAACACACCTCTTTCTTTGTCGCAGGGGACTCTTTGACTAATCCAGACCTAAAGAACCCGAGAATCTCAACTTTCATCAAATTTTGTTGTCGTCGCATTTACATTTGGAACAAATTAGGTCATGGTCCCAGGAAGACTGTTCCTCTGGGAGATTAGACAGGCCAACCCCGTCCCGTCCTGTCCCGTCCCGCAGCACATGCTGGAATACCTCAGCGCTGAGATTAAAGCTCATGACGTGCTCCAGGAAGAGTGTGCGGTCTCCTCTTAGAAGAAAAAACAGACATGACCTCAGTCATAGGTCCCAGAGCAGCGATATGGCCACTGCTGGGCTCACCTGCTGCGGTTCACTGAGAGAGATGCACGCCGTTACCTAATGACGCATTAAAACAAACAAGCAAATCACAACTACAACAACAATATCAGTCCAACTTATTAAGCAAATTGGTCATTTTGCATGCAATGCTTTATTACATTAAAATTAATTAATAACATATAATTAATAATAGGGCTGCCCCCTAATAGTCGACTAATCGTTAGTCGACCAGAAGAGGCTTGGTCGACCAAAATTTTATTAGTCGCTTAGTCCTAAAAATAAAAAATCCACAGGCAAAGTCA
Organism: Sinocyclocheilus rhinocerous; assembly: GCF_001515625.1. NCBI lineage: Eukaryota > Metazoa > Chordata > Actinopteri > Cypriniformes > Cyprinidae > Sinocyclocheilus > Sinocyclocheilus rhinocerous. The sequence continues at coordinate 673,058 of NW_015631145.1, read as the reverse complement.
CACAGTTCATTTTTGGCCATACAGATAAGAGTAATACATAAGGGCTGCCCCCTAATAGTCGACTAATCGTTAGTCGACCAGAAGAGGCTTGGTCGACCAAAATTTTATTAGTCGCTTAGTCCTAAAAATAAAAAATCCACAGGCAAAGTCACACAGTTCGTGGCGGACAGATCGTTAACGGCTAGTCTATGGTAATTCAGGACATCCAAACGCCCGCCTATCATTCATCCACCACAAATATGGTTTATCATCTGAAAGATGTAAGTATTAGCAACTTTACATGGCCGCTCAATGTAATGTTAACCTAAAGAAATGTGTGCTGTTTAAGTGTCTGTGCGGAGTGTTAAAAATATATCTATAGAGAGTGAAATATCTACTTTCAAATGAACCAATTAAAATGGAAGACAAATATTCTCAGATTATGTAATCCGTATGAAACATGCAAACAGCCGCGTCCACTGCGGAGATGACGAGTCGGTGTTGCCGAGTTCATCTCTTAAATCGAAAAACAAAGAAAGCACGAGTTTATCAAATTATTAAAATGTTAATGCAGCCTCCTTACTGTTTTTCCCTGATTCATTCATAATCATTACTTCTGCCCGTGCGCTGTGGCAAGCTTTATGCGTGTGCTTGAGCGCTTATCAGGCTATGTAGGCAATTAAAGGCTCATTATAATGATTTAAATGGTTTATTAATAAACGTGCAATTAGTCGACTAATGCTTAAAATGAACGACTACTAGTCGACCAGAAAAAATCTTAGTCGAGGACAGCCCTAATTAATAAAATGCATTTCTTTTAATTTATTTTTATTTTAATAATTGTATTGTTCATTACTATTATTATGTTATATATTTTGTTTTGATAAAATACCTGCTCTCTGAGAAATGTTGCTTGTGAAAATGCACTCTAAAATGTATTTTAATTGTTTAGTTTTTTAATGAAATTGATTTGACATAAAACCCCAATTGTTTCATAAATCAGTCTGAGCTCAAACTAAGCAAAAAGTCTATTTTTTCAATGAGAAAAAAAAAATTACTTTGGGACAACATTTTTTATTATTTGAATGTCACAATTTTGTTGTACATTTTTAAAATAACATTTTAAAGTTAAATTGAAAGCATTTCAACAGTTTTCTTAACAAAAAAGTACAACTTCAAGTGTTATGGAACAACTGGTTTTTGAGAAAATATTTAATTGGAGTATATTTTCATATCTTTTTAGCAGTGTAATTTTGCAAAAGATCAGAATTTGACTGCATTTCCCCCTTTACCTAGTGTACCTAGTAAACAGCACAGTCTAATTGTATTTTTATCCTTTTAACATATTTTTTTCCCCCTTCCATATCACACCTGCAGATTGTATTTCACCCGCAGTCAAGTGGAACAGAGCTCTGTGGGTCATGTGAAGCTGTAGCTACATACATACACACCAGACACTAATTGAGAGGAAATGCAGCATCCTCTATATCTGAAATGCCAACAACAATTATGATGAAACATCAGCTTTCCATTGACTGCTACGCGAAGCGCTCTTCCATTTAGAGTGAACAGGGTTAAAAGGTGTCTGAAATCTCTCGATTTCTCTTTGTTTAATCCCTCTCTCCATCTGCTTTATCCATCTCTCTCACCCGTTAAATGAAATGCCAGAGTAGCCCTTTAACCTTGAGCACCTAATGGATGGAGTGAATGGAATGGGAGGTATAATAAAGAGAGGAATGAGGAAATAAAAGAGTGAGGGTTGTTAATCAAGCCCGAATGGTTGATGGGGGAAGGGGGCAGTAAAGGAATGGGGTGGGGGTGCAGAATTGTTTCTTTGAAAGCCAGTGAATAAGTATCACACTACTGAATTGTTGCTTAGTTAGCAGTGTTGCTATTTTTAGCTAGTTATTCCCCAGTACTGTCTGTGCAGGTTTATTTGACTCTGTTGCACACACACACACACACACACACAGTTGTTTTGGAATAATTGTACATCCGATTATGATACAGTGATTGAAAATGCAGTCCAAAGCCGAAAGGAAACAGGAGGGAAAATGTGGCAGAAACATTTCACATTGCAGCGCTGAATTCATTCCAGACAGTTTTGCATGTTTGCATGACAATAAAGTGAGCTTTGATAATGAAAAAGCACATAATTAGGGAGTTTATGATGGTTTTCAGCTGGTACACAAACACAGCTGTTTAGATCTACACACACAGGAGGGTGGAATAAAAACATGTGTGCTGTCGAACCATTCAAGGACACCATTGGTGTTTTTTCCTTCATTTCATCAGGCTGAGGTGAATTGAATCCCATTCTAAGCCAATGAGCAGATTTATCAAACCAGTGTACATATGTGGAACTGGCCTACAAGAAATGAGAACAAATGTATCAACAGGAAGTTGTTTTTCTAGATTACTCGCATGACAGATGTTAGCATGATAACACGTGACCCGACCCGATTAATGTCCTTCTGATCAGCATAAACGCACACACATGCAAGTGTCATTTCCCTTGGCTTAATAGAGCCAATTACTGAGTGAAACGCAACACAAAGCGTTATGTAGAGCTCATTGAAATGGTAATTCTGTTGTTTTTAATGGCTACGTTTCATAATGAAGTAGGAGTGAATTAATTCTACACAAATTACATGCGCTGTGGTGGATTATGCTAATGTGAGAGCAGAGATGGACACAGAAGTGTAATTGTTGGTTTATAATCTCTGAGGCACTTCTCAAATAGTGCTGTTGAACTGGAAATATGTGTATGGATTTATTAATTTATTAAATGTTCAAATCCAGTGCTCAAATGACATCTTTCAGATGAAAACATACACTTTGAATTGACACCCCAATGACATACTTTTCATATCCAGGACATTTTTTTAAATAGTTATTAACATCTCCAAAAAAAAAAAAAAAAAAAAACTATGGTGCAACTATGATGCTGAGAAATTATCCCCAAAAGATTAAGTCATTATTGTGTTAAATGAGAAAAGCATCAAATAGACATTACAAAAAGTAGCTTTAGAAAGACATATTTTTTTTATTTTATTTAACATCGAATTTATTACACACAAATTTAGGCTACAACACCGTGATATTGTTTATTTTTTATTCAATTTTCCCCCCAGAAGCTGTATCTGAATTGCTATTTACATATATTTACCGACCATTTATTGCAGCTCAGATGTGGCATGAATGCATTTACACAGCAGTTGCATAAATAATTTCATGAAATGAATGGGTTTTAAATGAGTAAATTGTGTTTTCACCCAAAAATGAAAATTTTGTCATCATTTACTCACCCTCATGTTGTTTCAGACCTGTATGACTGACTTTCTTCTGTGGAACATAGAAGAGATCATTTAAGATTTTTGTTTGTCTTTTTTTTTCATACAATGGAAGTCAATGGGAACCAAAACTGTTCGGTTACATTCTTCAAAATATCTTTTTTTGTTCCATCTTATTAATTTATTATGATTTTACAGTAGTAAACCGTAGTACCTTTTGTTTTGGCTAAAACTATGGTTAACGTAGTAACTCTTGTAAGGGTAGACCCATTTTTAGCTGTTCTAAGCATATGAGCTCAATATTCTGTGAGTATAACCCTGGCACTTGATCTAACGCTTACTGCGCTGCAGATTTGTTTGACATGACTAATTAGTGTTCAGCGGTCCTCCCTTCCTCTGCACTTCACCCTGACAGTGACCAGAGCTCCTCGTGATGGACACCATCCAGATCCATTCACAAGGAAGGGATAGAGTTTCTTTATCAAGTGCTCCGAGAGACTGAAGTTTCCACACGGCTTGGAGACCAGTGGCGATGCCGGAGAGCTGAAAAAGGCAAAAAGAAAGCATTCCTGAGTGGAGGAGAGGACGGATCGGATGACTCAGGGTCTCGTGGTAACACCCGCAGTCATGGGGTGTCAGGTTCCAAGCCTGGGAAACAATGACTCTGGCATCTGTCTGGCGCGAGGGATTCACAACACCGATGGATTGTGTTCCAGTGCCGGTGCTGAGGATGACCACGACTGCATCAGAATGTCTCTAATATAATCTGGTATATCCACCTCTCACCCTCCGCCGCTCATGTGATACCTCAGAGCCTCTTTTATTGGAGAATTTACACAAAACAAGCCCTCACCCTCAAGAAGAGGCTCTTAGGCACTGAGAGGATGCTGGGAAGGTGTTTGACTGAGGTAAAAACCACAAGACGTGCTGCTGATTTGACCACATCTGTAGCGTAGATGTAGGTTTCACTATAAAACAGCAGTATTAATCACATTTTAAGTGTTTTTTTGTTTTTTAAAAATAACATTAAATTATATATACAAATATTTTTTATAAAATATTATTTTAATTTTTTTAAATATAAATAATATTTTCAGTATTTGTTTTTATATTTTTTTAGATTTAATTAAAAAAAAAAATGTTTCAAAAATACAATTTATTTTATTTAATTTTTTTTGTAGTTTTTTCCCCCCTAGAATATCTTTTTACTTGGAATAATATGTAAAATTATGGAATTAAAATAGATAGCAAATACCATTTTATGTTAAAGCGTCACAGTTGTGTACAGACATTTGCTTTATGCACCAAGAGCTTGTAACACGCCAAAGAGAAAGGAAAAATTGAAATCGTATCATATGACCCCTTTAAGCATTTAATCATGATTATTTTTTGTTATCATTCATAAACGTTGCAAAAACATCTACTGAATGTCGTTCTAGCATCCATCAGTAAACATTTATTAAATGATCCAGTGCTCAAATGACATCTTCCAGATGAAAACGTACACTTCGAAGACATATATATTAGTGTCTATCACAACTACCTGTCAACCTGCATTTGGAACATCTGACACGGAAGATCTTCAGACTTTGATGTGTGACACGCAACATTAACTGTCCACTGACAAACCTCTGGATCACTCAGCGGGTTTATGGGTGATTCCCTCGGTTGCTTCCATGAGAATATTCTCCTTCAATTCCTCCTTTTACACTGACGCAGGAAGTGAGTAAATTAGAGGGCAATTGCTTTAATTTAAGGCCAATTAGATGCCTTCCCCTCCCTGAGCTCTATCTCTGCAGATGTTATCTGTGGAGAAGCACTCAGGAACACTCCTCAAGACAACAGAACCGACTATTGAGTGTGGAAGTCCTCAATTTGAGGGAACAGACCAACATAAACATGTAAAATGGACAATGAAAGGAATGGATAAACAAGTGCTGAGTTGTTTCCTGAATAAATTTCATATGAAGGAAACAAAAGGAACTTTGTTCTGAAACCAGGAATTACAGTTAATAAGGGCCTTTAGTTTAATCTTGGTAACTTATCATGGATTTTTTTAACACACACACATATATATATATAATTTTTAACTAATCACACTAAATTAACATTGTAAATGTGTAGCCATTTATTTATTTAGAAATTGTTAATGGATGGTGAAATGAAGACAAATTGTGAGGAGCAGTTGTGTCAATAGATAAAATAGAAAATAGAAAAAATTATGCAAGTAGAGGAGAAACATAACACTTGTTCTTGTTTTGAATATGTACATTAAACCTGAATATGTGATGTATTGAGGTTTTCTCATTTTTAATGAGAGGCACAATCTTTGGAAATTGGCTTGTCATCACCTTCGGCTCAGAGTCTTTGCGGTTGTCTGGAAACACGGAAAAGGCCACGGTCACATCCCTGGTGCGGGTCAATGTTCTGTCTCAGCCGTCGGGCTGCGGGCCAAAGGCTCAGGGGTCAATCTCCGGAACTACACTCTTCCATCTGGCTTTCATTGAACTTGAGAACAAGAGCATGAAGAAGCTAATAAGCCCATGCTGGAGCTGCACTGGGACTGAGAGCTTGTTAGGGTTTCTCTTTATCCAACCGTCAGCATGTAAGTTGGTATGGATGGTTTGTTTAATAGGTCTTTTTTTTTTGTCAATAAAGTCACAGTTAACTGAAAAGTCACAGCAATCATAAGTAGATCTGAAGAAAATGTGAGTGGTGTTTGTCCATGCAGAACTCAATTCTATATTGTTAGGGTGTTGTTGATGATTCCCAATGGTTTTCTTTGCAGTTGCTGAGGTGTTGAGCACATTGTTATGTGGTTGCTAAGGTGTGACCTGTTGCTAGGTGGCCCAAGTCAAACGTTCCCATCTTTGAGTATCTACACTGCAAATGCTCAATGAGTATTTTTGTCTTATTTTCCAGTTTAATCCAGTCACACTTTATTTTACGGCCCAATTCTTACAATTAGCTAACTAGTAACTACGACTTTTGCCTTAATAAACTTCTTAGTTTGTAAGGAAGTTGTTAAGTTTAGGTATTGGGTAGGATTAAGGGATGTAGAATATGGTCATGCAGAAAATGTGCTTTATAACTACTAATAAACAGCAAATATGCTAGTAATATGCATGTTAATAAGCAACTAGTTAATAATGAGAATTGGTCGCTAAACTAAAATGACACCAAAAAGCTTGGAAGAGCCAGGACATTTTTAAATATAACTCCGATTGTATTCGTCTAGGATGGCTTGAGGTTGAGTAAATCATGGGGTAGTTTTAATTTTTGGGTCAACTATCCCTTTAAGATGTCATTATTGCAGTGTATGATATTTTGGATAATCAGGTCTCAATGCAAGTCTATTTTTACACCTGTTTTATGAAAATTGCATTGTCTGAATGGCTTAGTCCGCTCATAGATCTGTTCGAACAACTCAAGTCACGTTTCGTTTGAAGCTTCTCTCATGCGCTGAATATGTGATGCTTATTCTCATAACTTATTCCCCAACTATTGAATTCTCTAGGTTTTAGCACAGCCTGTTCAAAGCTGAAGTGTGTGATTTCTGTGCACCAAGTTGAGTCTCTGCATATTAAGCTTGGATTGGAGACTGTATTATAACAATGAAGAAATGACACACTTCAGCTTTAAGTGAAATATTACGCCGTGTCTCTGGTGATCAACTGTAAATGGGGCATCATCACGGCTCTTTTGGCACAGGAGAAGGATGTTCAGGAGGTGATATCTCACATTTATCAGCTCTGCAGGCGATTGAACTCTCTGCTGTGTGAGTGTGTGTGTGTTTCTAGCTACATGCACATGTCTTTTGAATGAATGTCATGCTCCATCCATCTTCCTGAGTTATTTCATTTTCTCTCCATTACTGTAGTTATTGCAGTGAAAAAGAAAAACACCTCAGGTCAGGAAATTAGCTTCTAATGTTTTTATCCTATTAGGCTCTCTCTCTCTCTCTCTCTCTCTCTCTCTCTCTCTCTCTTTCTTTCT
>NW_015631145.1:656263-665780 GCF_001515625.1 Sinocyclocheilus rhinocerous | reverse complement strand
CTTACGCTCTCTCTCTCTCTCTCTCTCTCTCTCTCTCTCTCTCTCTTTCTTTCTTTTTTCGTCACTGTCTCTTTCTCTCCTTCAGACCCATCAGCAAAGTTCAATGATGGAGTAACTTGAACTTTTGACCTCATCACCTCAAAAGGAAACAGATCTGGAGATGGTGATGGTGATGAATCCCAGACGTCCTCGGTCTCGCCCGCTGAGGAGCGTGAGATATGATGGAAGTGTGAATGAGCGGCGCTGACGGGTTATGTGTGGACTTCCACAGGGCAGGCAGATGAATAGTGTTTGTGTTTGCTTAAGAGCTGGTCAGAACTGAAAGGCTGTGATTTTGTGGAGACAGAGACATGGTGGTCCGACTGAGAGCTGTCCAGAACAAAGTCAAGCTGCCAGTCGGTAACCGGCAGAGAGATGACATGCTAATAACTGTCAACAGAGTCTGGAAATTGAATTAGGCATGCAGAACTTCTAGTCTTCTTTGCAGTACCCTGGCATTTGACACCAAATGGAGGTTTGTGTGTTGTGCGGTGTTCATTTTTGGGTCATAGTTTGTACGTTTTGAGAAAATATCCTTTAAATGCAGTCGGTATTTCATCATATAACATGACAAAATAATGAATAAATGTAAAGATTTTTTTTTTAAATGTTCTTAATTATACAACATTTTGACTTTTTTTATTTTACTATAATTTTTCTACATTCAAATTTTAAATATTATTATTATTATTAAATAATTTATTATTAATTTATTATTTTTTTATAATCAATATTATTTTATAAAATGTATTCTTCATTATATTATATAATATCTTTGGGTTTTTTTCCTCAAAGTGCAAAATTAAACCAAATATTCAGCCTTTTTATATATTAAAGATTATAAAATGTATTTTATTGAAAGACATTATTCACTATAATTGTGGTTTTAGATTTTGTTTTTCCAAAGTAATTGTTAGCTTTAATATCTTACTGTTTTTTTTTCTCATCGTTTTCTCTCAAAAGTATGTTTTAATTCAAAGTGATTTAATTATTGTCATCAGGATTCACATATGTTTACGCTCTTTCTTTGTTATCATTGACAAAAAAAACTGAAAAACCCTTTGCTTATCAAACATGTTTGTGTGCAGCAAGTTAACACTTGTTGCAGTGTGGCATTTTGGCAAAAAAGGTTTTAAAAGCTTTGACAAAAACAGGCTTTTTGTCTTTTGCGTCTACTTTTTGAAGAAACAAAAGGTTCCTGAAGTCATGAGTTCATAGAGCGTGGATCACTAGAGCTCAGATGAAAGTCTTTTGTGGACTTATTTAGGTTTTCTTAATCTCTATCTGAACAGATATCTATCAACCAACCCACCGGCCTTATTTACAAGGTATTCAGGTTGTCATCTCCTGCCCTCATCTCCACATCCCGCTCAGACCTAGAAATCAGAGGCACCATTTTTCATTCAACATCCTTGATGTGAAGAACTCTGGGTGGTCTGAAAAACATGGGAACGATGTTAGGAAGAGTCTACGATTTGGTCTGAATAATGCATGGGTTATGTATAATCAAAAACCGTAGCTCTTTATTATACAATTTTTCACGGCTGGGCGACATTTAGGAGCGGGAGGGGGAACCGACAAGAGTAAATCCTGCTCGTGTAGAGCATTCGAGATCCCGACTGCCTTACGCATGCCAGTACAAACAGAGATTAAGTCATCTTCACTTCGCCGTCCCGCTAAGAGCAGCACGCTAGTCAGCCAACACAAACAAAACTGCCGGTGACCTCTGGTGCCTGTGAGTTTTTGCCAGTTCCACTTTTATAGCTCACGTTAATCAGCCTCAGAATCAGTTAAAAGCGTTTTATGTGGCCTTGGTGAGTAAGAGATTCAGTTTGAAAAGAATTGGTTTGGATTTAGACAAGCCAGCAGTTACTCACATAGTGTCCCGAAAATTCTCGAGCTCTTGACCAGAATGAAAGTTCCTACTGCGGTAACGCCGTGACATCGATAGGTCCCGCTTGAAGAGCAGGTCTCTCGACTTAAACAATGCTTTAAAGAGCGTGCGATCGAATTCTCGCCGTCTCACGTGGTCTGCGGTCGGCCCGTGACCTCGCCGAGTCTCAAAAGCATTCTGCGCTCAAAGGCAGAGATGAAACCGCACGATTGTGGCTGGAGGATGGTGGAGAGGTTCTGAGGGCCTATTCGCTCAGCTATTCACACATCAAAGGTGAACGTCAATGGGCTGCTTCGTATTGTCGTCCCCTTTTGTGTCGTGCAGGTGTGCTGCTCCGCTCCGGCAGATGTAGAGCTCCCGATTCCGGGCTTGACAAGAGGAACATCTTCCCCCTTGAGGCATTCAAAGGCAACAGGAGAGGTTCAGGTGTTCAGGGCCTGAAATATAACGTGTGGACTGACGGTTTGAATATTTAAAGGGTTAGTTCACCCAAAAATGAAAATTCTGTCATTAATTACTCATCCTCGTGTTGTTCGAAACCCGTAAGACCTTCTTTCATCTTCGGAACACAATTTAAGATATTTTTGATGAAATATGAGGGCTCTCTGACCCTCCCATAGACAGCAAGGTAACTAACAAGTACCAAGATGAGTGACGAGCCCTCATATTTCATCAAAAATATCTTAAATTGTGTTCCGAAGATGAAAGAAGGTCTTACGGGTTTCGAACAACACGAGGATGAGTAATTAATGACAGAATTTTCATTTTTGGGTGAACTAACCCTTTAACTACAGATTTCGCATGTGGCTTGGGATTTTACTTTATCTTGCTTTGGGAAAGTAGAGCAGCTGGGATCCTGGAGGTTTGTTGAGTCGGGAACCTTGCCCCCATGGAGATTTATTTATTTTTTGGCCCGCATTTGACTGTATGCAGTGAGGGCTTGTTTTTGTTTTCTTTGTTTAGAAATAGCAAAGGTTGAATCTGCCCTGCTGGAGCGTGTCCGGTCACATCTTCTAGCATTCATTGTAGCTTTTTTGCTCACTGATGTGCTATCAGTTATTTGTTTTCATATTTTGGTGCATCTTTGGAGTTTATACGTGAAACATTGAGGCGCTTGAACTGGCTCTTTTGGTCTTGGACTGAAATCACTCTCTTATCTTTTTGCAGCCTGTGGAACGCAGCAGAGTTTATCTTTTCCTGTCATCGCACTGTTTGTTCTGCCTGTACTGAACAGCCCTTTGGTGAATCTGTCTTTGGGTGGCTCTTCATCTCTTCACTGGACTGTTAAATTGGCCATAAAAATGTCAGTATTTAAATAAAATAGTTTTGTTGTCTTGTTGACCGCCTTTATTTGCATTGTGCCATGTCAAGCTCAAGCTAAACTAATACTTTTTTGAGACTTAGTATTATTTTTTTTCTAATTATAAAAACATTTTATATATGGAAAAATGTTAGGAGTTAATGCACAGGTTATTTTAGTTTAATTTGACAAGCTTTGTGCTTTGTAAGGTCCTTTTTAAATAATTTAATTTTGATATTTCTACAAAAATCTATTTTCCAATGATCTATTGCCATACAAAATTATAGTAAATATTTTTTTAAAAATGCCCCCTACTGTAAAAACAGCAAATTAGATTAAAATTAAAAAGTGGACTTTTACTGAGTTGAATTCTTGAAAGATTGATTATGTAATTTATTACTATTATGTGGTTTTTAAATGAAAAAAATAAATAATAATAATTTAAATGGAAACTATGATCTTGGATAACATTGCCAGATTAACTGAAAAAAAAAATAACTTTTTAGGATATTTTAATATACAGGTTTTACTTTACAATATGGTTTCATTTGTTAACATGAACTAACAATGATAAATACAATGAAAAATACTAAAACATGCATTAATCCCAGTTAATGTTCATTCCAACTTTTACTAATACATTATTAAATCATAATGTTGTATCTGTTAATATTATTTAATGAACACGGGTTAACATAAACTAACAATGAACAGTTGTATTTTTATTAACTAATATTAGCAAAGATTAATAAATGCTTAAAAAATAATTAAGGTAAACTTGTTGTAAAGTGTTACCAGTATAAATAATGTCAGCTGAAATATAAAATTAAATAGAGGGGAAAAGGAACAAAATGCTAGCGTTTTTCTTTGTATTTTCTCTTCCAAATCTGTGTATTTGCTAATACAGCATGGGGATGTTGGGAAATACTAAAACATGCATTAATCCCAGTTAATGTTCATTCCAACTTTTACTAATACATTATTAAATCATAATGTTGTATCTGTTAATATTATTTAATGAACACGTGTTAACATAAACTAACAATGAACAGTTGTTTTTTTATTAACTAATATTAGCAAAGATTAATAATTGCTTAAAAATTAATTAAGGTAAACTTGTTGTAAATTGTTACCAGTATACATAATGTCAGCTGAAATATAAAATTAAATAGATAGAGGGGAAAAGGAACAAAATGCTAGCGTTTTTCTTTGTATTTTCTCTTCCAAATGTGTGTATTTGCTAATACAGCATGGGGATGTTGGGTTGGGGACAGGCAAAAAGCATATTCAAGATGAAAGAAAAGAAATAATTAATATAAAGTTCCTAGTTCATTTCAGCGTGTTGAGTAATATATAAATGTATATTTATATTAGCATATAGTTCAAGCTGTCATCAGCAATTCATTGTTAAACTCACACAAATGGTTCCGTTTTGTAGAATGACCCACATATTTTCTCCAGAATATCAGACTAAATATCAGACCAATGTTTGGATGAAAGCACATGTTTTATGCTAATGCCTTCTCTGTTTCTCTCTTCCTGTCTTACTTTGGCTTGATAAAAGGCACCAGCGCTCGGGACTGTCCGCTGACAGCAGGCTTACACAGGCCGCTGGAACAAACACTCAGCTACTTTACTTTGGCAAAGGATTTTCTAACATCTGTCGCTCTCTCCCTCTTTCTCTCTCCATTCATCTTACATTCGTTTCATTTCCTCCTCTTTTTTCTGTAGCTTTCCAGATGTCATCTCCTAATCAGTCGCTGTACACTACATATTAGCAGTCTGTGTTTTACTGTAGTCTTACAGTGGCATTTGTGTGTGTGTTTTTTTCTTGGAAATGAATGGGTTATGTAGTGGTCTTCACTTCCACTTTAAGACACCAAGCCACCTGCACAATGAAGATCCGGTAGGACAAAACATTTGCAGTCACCCAAGCAGATTGGAAACAGGCATCAAAAGAACAATAGAAGAATCAAAATTGAATTAGCAATCATTATTTCATTATTTAATCTGGTTAATATGAGAATTTTTGAGCATTTTTAGTCAATTGGCAGGTATGATGTTTTGTTTAAGTGCAAATAAAGCAATGAAATTGGCAGTGTAAGTATGAGTGGAAAAGCTTGTTGATGTTTTTGAGCTGGGTATGAACAGTGAATCTGTCAGTTTCTAGTCTGACTTGTGCCTCAGTAATGCAAAAGAGCGGTCAATATGGAGATGTATTTAAATATGCTGGTGCTTCACTGATGTTCCATGTGCTACCTTTGTTTCAAAGGAGAAAACAAGGAGTCACATCAGCGGGAAAGCCTGGCTCAGCACCATACATTTTTAGGAATATTCCGGATTTTAGTAGTCCTATATTTTGGCAGTGCTCTGTAGTGCCTGAGGGGGAAAAGATTCGCAGATCATACAGCAGAATGTCTTTACGATGAACAGCAGCAAAGTCCGCCGTAAAACGAGAGGAAGATAAATCTATGGCTTTCCTCCGTGGCGGATTCTGAGATGACCTGCGACCCAGTTTTCCACAGTCTTCTGACAATGTTTGGCTTTGTTGTGGAGCTCTGGGAATATTGTAACGAATAATTATTATTATTTATTTATTTTTTTTTTTTTAACTTTCTTCTTCTAAAAGACATAACGTTAATTCTCTCTCGGTTCATTCTAAATGACCAACTCTTCAAAAGCAATTGTCCTTTTTTTCCTTCTCTCAAGAAATTGAAAAACAAGACAAAAGTACAGAAAACAAGGTTTTTAATTTAATTTAATTTTATTATTTTATTTTTCAGCTTTCTTCCTCTTGTAACACATAATTCATTCATTCACTGTCATTCCCAGCTCTTCAAAAACAATTGTTCTTTTTTCTTCTCTCAAGAACGCATGCAACGCTACCGTCACATACTATTTCCATCTTTACACTCTTTCCACATTGCTTTGTCTCTCTCTCTCTCTTATTCCGCATCCAGCCATCCTCTCTGAGTTTGAGATCCTTCTTAAAGATAGGGGATATGAGCGCTGTTTCATCTTCCCCAAGCTCATCTGGTAGAGGTTAGCAGGCATGTGGAAGCCATTGGGCTGATCAGAGAAAGATGTGCCTCTCTGGATCTACTGCTGCACATGTTTGAATCCCGGGATCCTTATTTGCTCGGTCTCGCTTTCTTTAACATTCCTACCCCTCTCATTCTCTCATTCCCTCTCCAATTACCCCTATCTCTCTCTCTCTCTCTCCTGTATTCTCTGTCTCTCGCTCCTTGTTTGAGAGGTTTGGTGAGGAGGCTTTAGTAAAAATCGCTTATGGAAGTAGCTGTGATTATCCAGCGGCCTGACAGATTGTTTAAGACAGTCGACCCCACTGTTTGCAGTGTCTTCAGCTGCTGAATTGAGTAAAAAAGATCCGACTAAGCTTAGAAAAGCATACTAGTCTTACTAATTTTGTATGTTACTTTTGCTAAAATGTGCATGAGTTCAACTGGAAGTAATATTAAAAATTTTTTATTATTTATTATAAAATTTTGCCAAATGTGATCTATTTTTACACAAAACTGGGCTTAAAGTACAAAATAAGTGTATTTTATATATGATATGATAACTGGACTCACAAGATGAAGTCATGTGACAACAATTTGAAGCCATTGAATAATGGCTACTGTTTCACATACTATTTTTAAAACTAGTATGCAATGCTAGTATTTTAAACTGCAGAGTTTTCAGTAAGTAGTAGGCTAGAGTTCCATTACCAGCATGGCCTGAGTGAATATCAGTGTCTGTCTTACTGTAACCTTCTCGCTCTTTGTCACTCTCTCTCTCTCTTTTCTCTCTCTTTTCTCTCTTTGTCTAACAGTGTTTTATGACATGTATTATGTATTATGTTTCCTCCTCATGTGACTGACGTAATCCCAGTTTCTCATCCTATTCAGTGCATTACGATCTGTCACCCACTCTCTCCCGTTCTCTCTCTCGCACGCAGACCGTTCGATAGTTCGAAAAAACAGCTTGTAAAATAATTAGTTACAGATACACATTGCCAAATGGATACAAATGATCTCAATATGTACATTGAAAAACAAGACAGAAATACTTATTACAAAATAATAATGATGATAATAATAATAATTATTATTATTTTTTTATTTTTATTTTTTTAACTTTCTTCTTCTAAAAGACATAACGTTAATTCTCTCTCGGTTCATTCTAAATGACCAACTCTTCAAAAGCAATTGTCCTTTTTTTCCTTCTCTCAAGAAATTGAAAAACAAGACAAAAGTACAGAAAACAAGGTTTTTAATTTAATTTAATTTTATTATTTTATTTTTCAGCTTTCTTCCTCTTGTAACACATAATTCATTCATTCACTGTCATTCCCAGCTCTTCAAAAACAATTGTTCTTTTTTCTTCTCTCAAGAACGCATGCAACGCTACCGTCACATACTATTTCCATCTTTACACTCTTTCCACATTGCTTTGTCTCTCTCTCTCTCTTATTCCGCATCCAGCCATCCTCTCTGAGTTTGAGATCCTTCTTAAAGATAGGGGATATGAGCGCTGTTTCATCTTCCCCAAGCTCATCTGGTAGAGGTTAGCAGGCATGTGGAAGCCATTGGGCTGATCAGAGAAAGATGTGCCTCTCTGGATCTACTGCTGCACATGTTTGAATCCCGGGATCCTTATTTGCTCGGTCTCGCTTTCTTTAACATTCCTACCCCTCTCATTCTCTCATTCCCTCTCCAATTACCCCTATCTCTCTCTCTCTCTCTCCTGTATTCTCTGTCTCTCGCTCCTTGTTTGAGAGGTTTGGTGAGGAGGCTTTAGTAAAAATCGCTTATGGAAGTAGCTGTGATTATCCAGCGGCCTGACAGATTGTTTAAGACAGTCGACCCCACTGTTTGCAGTGTCTTCAGCTGCTGAATTGAGTAAAAAAGATCCGACTAAGCTTAGAAAAGCATACTAGTCTTACTAATTTTGTATGTTACTTTTGCTAAAATGTGCATGAGTTCAACTGGAAGTAATATTAAAAATTTTTTATTATTTATTATAAAATTTTGCCAAATGTGATATATTTTTACACAAAACTGGGCTTAAAGTACAAAATAAGTGTATTTTATATATGATATGATAACTGGACTCACAAGATGAAGTCATGTGACAACAATTTGAAGCCATTGAATAATGGCTACTGTTTCACATACTATTTTTAAAACTAGTATGCAATGCTAGTATTTTAAACTGCAGAGTTTTCAGTAAGTAGTAGGCTAGAGTTCCATTACCAGCATGGCCTGAGTGAATATCAGTGTCTGTCTTACTGTAACCTTCTCGCTCTTTGTCACTCTCTCTCTCTCTTTTCTCTCTCTTTTCTCTCTTTGTCTAACAGTGTTTTATGACATGTATTATGTATTATGTTTCCTCCTCATGTGACTGACGTAATCCCAGTTTCTCATCCTATTCAGTGCATTACGATCTGTCACCCACTCTCTCCCGTTCTCTCTCTCGCACGCAGACCGTTCGATAGTTCGAAAAAACAGCTTGTAAAATAATTAGTTACAGATACACATTGCCAAATGGATACAAATGATCTCAACAAACTAAAATCTCAAAACCAGCTTCATTTTTTCCACCAACTGGCTTTACAATATTTTATACTGTACCTCATCTTCCCAGAATTCACTGCTGGAATAATGACCATTCCACTTGAAATGTATGGCATAAATTTTAGCACATCAATATGAGAAAACGAGGCTTTAAATTTGTGTTGAGAGTCGTGTGGAATGTTAATACCTCTTAAAATACCTCTTTTACTGTCTTTTATCTTTTGTCTTTTACTGCTTTTTTAAATTAAAAATTAATTGCTCATAAGTAAATGTATTTTATTTAATTTGATTTAATTTCATTTTATTAAAAAAACAAGGTGGTACACTTGAACTGCACAAACAAATGAACAGAGAAAATTTTATTTATTTATTTTATTTTATTAAAAAAACAGGGTGGTAAACTTGAGCTGCACAATCAAAATGAACAGAGAATATTTTATTTATTTATTTATTTTTTATTTTTAAAAAAACAAGGCGGTAAATTTGAGCTGCACAATCAAAATAAACATTTTTATTTAATTTAAAGGGGTCATATGATGTTGCTAAAAATAACATTATTTTGTGTATTTGGTGTAATGAAATGTGTTTATGCGGTTTAAGGTTCAAAAAACACATTATTTTCCACATACTGTACATTATTGTTTCTCCTCTATGCCCCGCCTTTCTGAAACGCGTCGATTTTTACAAAGCTCATCGGCCTGAAAA
>NW_015631145.1:650092-656104 GCF_001515625.1 Sinocyclocheilus rhinocerous | reverse complement strand
ACGACATGGCGGCAGCGGCAAAAACAATACTACAGCGAGAATAAAAGTTACGCCTTCTTTCTTTGCGTGAGCATTCAGGTGGTGTTATGCAAATCTTCCCACATCGTGACGTAGATATGTGGGGGCGTGTTAGAACGAGCTGTTTTAGGTAGGTGTGGTTGACTCATAACTTTTATAAAGAATATCTCTTTGGATTTGAGACTTTAGTCTTTGCAACTTTACAGATCTTCTTTATGCACCAAGAGCTTGTAACACTTCAAAGAGAAAGGAAAAATTTAAATCACATCATATGACCCCTTTAATTTTATTTAATTTTATCTTATTTCAGAAAATGAGGCAGAAAACTTAAGCTGCACATTTGAAATGAACAGAGAAACCACTGATTTTTTTTATGTGATCTCAAATGTGAATTATTGGCGATGAACAATGAACAACATTTGTCACATAAAAGCAAGTTTTATAATATGAAAAAGTTTTATTTATTTATTTATTTTTGGTAGAAATGTGCTATTTGCCATCAGCCGTGATAGTAGTACATTACATTACATTTACATTTAGTCATTTAGCAGACGATTTTATCCAAAGCGACTTACAAATGAGGACAATGGAAGCAATCAAAAACAACAAAAGAACAATGATATACAAGTGCTATAACTAGTCTCAGTTAGCTTAATGCAGTACACATAGCAAGGTTTTTTTAAATAATATAATAAATAAAAAGAAAACAGATAGAATAGAAAAAGAATAGAGCAAGCAAGTGTTAGAGGTCTTTTTTGCTTTTGTTAATTGTATAATAAATGAAAAGAAAACAGATAGAATACAAAAAGATTAGAAAGCAAGTGTTCGGTTTTTTTATTTTTATTAATTTTTTTATTTTTTTAAGAAAACAAGCAGCAAATGAATAGAGTGCAAGTCTAAAAGGGATGTGTTTTTTTTTTTAAGAATAGAATTAGAATAGAGAGTGTAGTAGGGAGGTTAATGAGATAAAGTGAGTTGTATTAGTCAAATCCTTGTTGAATATAACAGACTATATATAACTGAAATGCATCATTTTAAATTATTTTACAGAAATCCTTTGCATTCCTTTGTGTAAAATGTTTAATTTAACAAATGACTGAGTGCACCTTTAAGAAGACCTCACTGGCTGATCTTCTTAAGGTACTTGGGATATTTTTGCTGAACAAACCGAAAAAACGTAAGAAAAACAAACCAAAGTGGTAACCAGCACTAAGTTAAAACCACTGATCCTTTCTTAGCGATCGCGCTGTAACTTAATGTCCTGATATATCACTTTACCCGTCATGCTGCCAAGACACAGTATTGGCCTTAAGAATAAATAATACATTTGTACTGGCAGCTCACCGCAGTCCCTGATCTCCAGACCCACATCTCCAGAGTCTTCTGATGGGAAACCAGAACACGGTCGGAGCAAAGCTGGATTAACCACTCTCCCGCTGCTATGGGGCACACAATCTACTTTTGTATACGTATTTATGTTCATTTTATGTGGATTTATGAAGATGTGTTTGGTGTTTATGGCTTTGACTCCCAAAAAACGAAAATGTGTATCTGTATTTAAGACGATGGGAACGTCACACAGGCTGGATAACTACTACAGCTGTTGGGTTTTCTTGGCACGCTTCCTGCTCCAATCTTTCACACACACACACACATACATTTATTTCTGCTCGTTACTCTTGGTTGCAAATATGTGGAGATGGTTGGCCAAAGCTTGTAGTATCTAATCCTTTTGTCTGATTTCGCCTATTTGTTTATGCATGAAAATCAGATTATGTATGCGGCAAATCACAATTTTGGTGCAAAGCATAAGAATAAAGCTCCGAATCAAGCCAATAAACAGTACAATTTTATTCCAAACAAAAGAAAACCCAACACTGGAAGTTCTGACCCGTGTCTACACCATTATCTAACCACAGAGGAAAACTTGTAGAGTAGTTTGTGGTGTGTTATGTGTGTAAGTGTGTGTTTCTGAAGACCTCAGGCTTATGTTACGGTCCCCGGGGATCGATGCCCCTCTGCGTGCGCTCTAGAGGTCGTCCTGCTCGCCGTGCCCTAAGCAATGTCTGCATGCTGCATTTCTGCTTCATTTTGGAGGAAAATAGCTTGAACAGACAACAGTACGCCTGTGTTCGCATTGACAAGAGCTTTCATTTGCTCAACTGTAGTTTTCTAAACAAATCATGCATTTGTCCCGCCTCCTATTTTGCAAGTAGAAATTGGAGATGAATGTTTGACCCGAAGAGCTCTAACAAAAGCCCAATTGTAGCCGCAAAATTTGGTTTATCGTTGATTAAGGGGCCATTCACATATCGCGATTTTTGTGCGCTCAAGTTCGTTATTTCAAATGTAGACGCGTGGCAGGCGCGCTCATAATGGAAGCGACGCGGTTGCGATGCGCACGCAGTGCGACGCGCTCATTTTTTCCAGGCGCGTTCGCGCGCAAGCGCCCGAACGCTTTGGGGGAAAAGCAGAAAGCGGCGCGCCTAGCGTTTTCCATGCGTTTTTAGGCACGACATGTGAATGGCCCCTAAGGTTTCCCAAAATATGTCCTGTTTTATCCATGAGGAATGTTAATACTTCTCCTAAATATTTGTTGGCTTTTACTGTTTTTACTATTTTATTTTATTTTATTTTATTACCTATCTTAAGTATGACACTTTATTTGAGCTGCATTTCCATTTAAATTCTGCACAGTTTTTTATGCAGTTTTTGGGTGTTTTATCCACCTTTTTCTTGTCGTAAAAATGGGCGCGGCCATTTGTAAATTCTATGGGTCTGGCTTCCGGTCTCATCTGCGTCCACTCCGCCCAGCTATTTTTAGCTGAACAAAACAGTTCGTTTTGCTGCTTGATATTGAAAGCTGGTGTGTCTTATTATATTATTTTAATGTATTATCTTAATTATGAACACACTGGTTTGTAGTGCAAACAGTTTTACCGTTTACAGCACGTTGTTATTCTCCTCGTTATTTACCTATAGCGGCTAATGAACCGGAAGTCTCACCCATAGGCTTAATTCTGTGTTGAAAGAAAAAGGTGGATTTGCATCTTGATATTTCCACCCAGCATTTTTGTGGAATGTGCATAAATGTGTCGATGTAAATCTCAAATAATGTGACTCCTTGAGCTTGTATTGATATTACTTTCTCTTTTTTCCAAAGGGATCAGACCTATTTATGATTTTTGGCTGACGGATGATCAAAAGTGACTTGAATCATATCATATATCTACCACACACAGCACTCTAACATTGTGACCGTGACTTTTGCACATGCAAACACCTTTCACATTTTGATCAGAAAATGTTAAAGTCTAGTCCAATTTGTCTTCGATTTTCAGTGAGACTCATTTTATTCTTGCCGTCCACTAATTTAAACTGTCGTTCGTTGTTCTCCGCTGTGGCGGTTTACCCTCGTAGCTGCATGAGGACCTGTCAAACGCTCTGCTGCACTGCTCTTGACAAAAAGCCCTTCACACAAAACACCAGCACCACTCAAGTGGGCCGATATGACTTGTTTGGACAGTATATTTGAAAGCGTTGTGTTATTATTACAACAATGTTTGTTCACCCCCTCGCCGTCAGTGCAACCCTGTTGTTTGATGACGATTGTGAACATACACCCCGCGGCGCTTCTGTTAATGACAGCGGGCGCTGAGCACTGTGGGAAATGTGACAAAGGCTTGATCAAACTAATAGCTACTTCGTGTTTCGTTTGCCTCAGAGGTTAAAAAAATAAAGCGATTGGAGACCATGAAAACAGTGTGTTTTCAAAAACAAGCCAGTTATATCTGATACATGATATAGTACTGTTCGTTTCAGCTCTTTTAAAGAGAAAGTTCACCGAAAAAACCTGTATGAACACAAAATATATTTTAAAAGTCAATGGCATCCAAACAACCACAGAAGAAAGTGTTCTGGTTTGGAATGACAAGTAAATGATGATATAGCTTGTGAACTGTCCATTTTCCCAGAATGCCTTGCTACACGCTTAGCATGACCCTAAACGTGGGTTGGTGACCTCCTGTCATTCTTCGAGTATCTACGAACAGCTCTGAGCATGTTAATAAACAGGTATCGTGAATAGACTCTCTGTCTCTTGCGCTTTTTAGGGTCGCCGTTGCTCCTATCAATAGCTGTTTCCTTTCAGGTCCTCTTCCACTACACTTGATGAATTAGCCCTTTTCTTAGTCCACCACCCTAAAATAACAGGTCACTAAAACCTGACAAGGACTATTAATCAACCGAAACATTTTCCATTCGATTCCAACTGCATTCATTTGGCATCTCCAGCGACTAGTTAAATGTTTTCATAATCGTAGCCAGTTAGGCCAAGTAAGTTTCAATCCCTGACGCCCACCGAAACGATGTTTCCCTCAACTGTGTTTATTGATAGTAGCGTCATTGTTTAAATCTCTTGATTGGAGCTTCCATTTTTTTCTCTCGTAATCCCTTCTTGCTGGAACCGGCCAGTTGGGGAAAGTTCAGCATAGTCTCCCAACTCAAGTCTTTTCGTCCTAATGTAACTTTTTTTTCTCTATGTTAACACTCTTTAGCGCTCCCAAATGAGTTATAAGACTCTCTAAATCACCCAACTGAAGTACACTACATGTCCTGTACCGTGTCTGCCACCCCTAAAAAAAAACAGGTCACTAGGTAATTGAATAGTTAAGGGAGGACTTGTCCTTCATCAGTACCAAGCAAAGCATATGGCAGTAAAATCATGCGCCTGCTGTTTCATTTCCACAGGCCCCCTGAAAACTAACAGACTGTGGAGGGGTTGAAAAGAAGCCTTTATTTCCACACACACACATCAGAGAACGGGCTGCGTTTTGAGGTCACTGCGAGAGCGATAGGGAAGATTTGATCTGAAACGGCACTGTCAGCCGTTCTGGTTAAGTATTTGGGTGCTTCTTTTGGAGCATTAGTTCATTGCTGTTTACGTACGCTCTGTTTATTTCTGCGTAGCTGAAACGTATGGCAATGTTTACCCCATCGCCAGATGCCGTACACCAGTGTTAATTTCGTTGACGAATAATTTTCGTCATAATGTTCGTCAACGACATTTTTTTCACTGACGACAACGAGACGATAACTAACTAAAACTCTTTTTGAATGACAAAAACTATGACGAAAATATATTGATATTTTCGTCAATGAATAAAAACGAGACGGAAATGTTAGAGAGGGACGATTTGGGAAGAGATTCATTCAATTTCAGAACGAATCTGCTGCGTGGTTAGGAGGTTAGATGCGTACATTTGAGCCGGCGGGAAATAAGCTAAAATACACTTGCTGCACGTCGCATAAAAATGTCAAAATGTGGGAGAAAGAGAAGAGCAGACATATAGATAAATCTGACGACGCAAGAGAGAGCTCATTTCGGTCCGGTTTTCAGAGCGCAGACACTGAAGCATACACGGAAAGCGCAGAAAGAGTACTCTTTCGCGTCGCATGAACGGAGAATTACACATAAAATTATGTCGAATTGTCCATTTTGATGAGTATTCACGTAAACACAGTTGATTACGTCTTAAGTGAACGTAAACAGTAGGGAGAACGTATCAGTACATTGCATCCATAGCAGCTGTGCATTCGGTTTTAAAGAGACAGCAACCAAAGTTTTATTTAATTTTAACATAAAGGCATGTTGTGTGTCACCGCAGTTAAATCGGTGTCTATCATGATAAAACCTTAATATCAAACCTATATAATGAGTTTAGACCAGCGTTCTTTAGATAATTTGCAGTACATTCGTAAGATAGACGTAAGTGCCATTATGTACCGAAGCTTTGTAAACAAAACGAACGTTTCAAAAGCCTAAATATATAAAAGTGCAGAGAGCAATGTTATGCATTTGCCGCCTTCTCCTGCACCGTCGTTACTAAGCAACGGGGAAAACAGCTGCTGGTTTGATGACGCAAACGAACCACGGTTCGGACCCAAATTAAATAATACGAACGCAGTCAAGCAGGGGGAGGGGGAGCAATCAAA
>NW_015631145.1:624299-649932 GCF_001515625.1 Sinocyclocheilus rhinocerous | reverse complement strand
ACCGTCGTTACTAAGCAACGGGGTAAACAGCTGCTGGCTTGATGACGCAAACGAACCACGGTTCGGACCCAAATAAAATAATATGAACGCAGTCCAGCGGGGGCAGGGGGAGGGGGGAGCAATCGAACTCTGGTTCGGACCAGGCAAGCGAACCAAGTGTGAAAGCATCCTCAGAGACACCTTATCCACGCACACAAGACCTTGACCGTGCAGGGGGTAGGGGGTTAACGCACCGTAGCTGGGGGCCTTCCTTTGAAGTCGAGACTCACCAGGAGAGCAGTATCAGTTGCGGAGAGCTGAAGAGAAAGAGCGAGAGTTGTAAACCCCAGCGGACGCAGCAGCTCCAGGCAGGGTTGGCTCGCTGTGAATGCACTAGCGGGTTTGTATCCCCCCATCTCCTCTCAGCTCTCTGCTGCTAATGAGAGCAGTGTATCGATCCGCTCTTTGAGACTCTAGGCAGGTATAGTATGTCCTCGCTAAAGTGTGCATTTCCAGCGGCAAGTTCTGGCCCTCACTGGCCCCGGAGACCCTACAGACAGTGGAAAGGGTTCGAGCATCCGGCAGTGATGAATGAGGTGGGCACTCATGATGGTTTGGTGGAAAATAATGGAGGGAGAAACAGTGGTGTTTGGGGAGGTGGAAGTAAACTAGAAATGATTGTCCTGTAGATGTTTGGCTAGCAAGTAGTTTGAATGCCAATTTGGGCTTTATATATTTATATTTGTGCAATTTGTAGCTCATTTTACTGCTGTAATTTGAGTGAAACATGAAAAAATGAATGTTGGGCTTGTGGTTGACTTATCAGGAAGTGATTAGATTGTGAAACGTGTGCATTACAAACCAGAATGGAGCCAGACTGAATGCTAGTTTGAAAAAATAATGACTAAATAGCTAAATGGCATTGACCAATAGCCTGTGCAGCCTATGTGACATCAATGAAATGCAAAGTCATTTTAAAGGAGAGCAAGTTATTGTCTTTTCTTGGAAATGTTGTGCACTGATGAATCATTCGCAAAAAGAACAGGAGAATCCATTAAGAAAGTAAATTTAGTTGGGTGGATAATTACTTGTGGATGTATTTTTTTTTGGATTACCATCATCTAGAGCACACTTAAATGCAATTTTTAAAAACACTAAAAGATTTAATAACGCTGTTGAATATAATATTGCAAATTTAAAAATAATATGCATTTTTAACTTTATATTATTAAGATGCATTATAATGTTGAATTCGCTAGTAGCATTTAAGACAATTGATAGTTTTTAGTAATTTATTTGTATTTATTCATACAAAATAGTCAATTAAATTGAATTATTAATAATAGAAATAATAATAAAATAATAAAATATTATAAAAAAGTTATATTGTTTTATTATTCAATGAGCAATTTGAATATTTATTTATTTATTTTGTTATTATTATTATTTTACTTATTTATTTATTGACAAAGTAGAAGGATTTTATTATCGGCCATTTATCGCTTATCGGCTATAAAAATAATTATCGGTGTGTCAACTAGAATTTTAATCTGTTCCATCTCTATGGTATTTATCAAAAGTACAGTGGTATTGCCATCTGATGCTGTCATTATTCCATGGTGCCGCCACAGTAGCTTTTGTAATGGCAGACATACACATAAACATTTTTCTGGCATATGCGTTCAGCTCTCCATTCTTCAGTACTCTTTCTTTTAGCGGGTGGTCTCAAGTGTTGGATAACCAGCGACTGGCACAACTCCAGCTTCAATCTGTGCTGCAATGGAGCGGTGACCCAGGGTGAGGAGAGCGTTCTAAATGAGGTCTCGCTCTAATTTGTCATCCCTCCATTTTTGTATTATGTTTAGCAGGCACCATGTGGACAGATGATCTGGAAGAGAGGGAATGTGCGGTGGTGTTCCGTGGGTTCACATCTGGGAACGATTGCGTTCACATACGCACATTGTTCATGTGGAATTGTTCTCGCAAAACTGACGTCCACGTTCTCGTTTCAGTTTCTCCAAATATTCTCACGATTCCGTAATTTCGTCCCAGTGACATTTCGTCCTGTACGTGATGCTCGATTGGACAGATGCAAGAAGTTATTGATTGTTTGGGTGAAGTAATGAAACATGATGATGTTCACAGTTTCTTTCCATTTCTATAGCAGAATTCCGCATGGTTTGAAACCTACAAACCTGAATAGTTCGGTGAACCATATTTCTTTTTGCTGAACACATTGGTTTTGCTGGATAAGATAGTGGAGAACCAGGTTCTTGCTAGTTGGGCCGGTCAATTATTGTAGTTTTTCTAGTTTAAAACGGCCTATAATTCTATTCTAGCTGTGGTTAGGCAGTCTAGTGTGGACAAACCAGCATCCAAAAACACAATATATGCTAGTCTTTTCAGCATGATAATGTTCAGTAAGCTTCTAAACATGTGGCTCTGTGTATCCATTCAATTTTGCAACACCTTGAAGCCCCTAATACTTATGTCAGAGTCCTTTTTGTGGACTATAAATCGGCATTTAATACAACATCCAGCCAGACACCTCTTTACGCCTCTTCCTTCAGGCAAACGCCTCAGAGCAATTAAAACTAAGTCTACACGTTTTTTGAACAGCACTTATTGTAGGATTGTTCATGCTCTTAATTCCTCTGGTGTCTATGCATCTGTATTTCACTATATATAATTGATAGGACATAGATAGTTGTGTATGTGTATGTATTTATATATTGTATGTATTTTAATGTTTGTTATTATTGTTGATGAGCTCACCAAGAAAAATTCCAAACAACTAGGGTGTTTGGCAATAAATAAATAAATAAATAAATAAATGTAGATATGGTGATTATAATACACATTTATGCTTATTTAACTGCTGTATTTCGATCATTCCCCATGGTTTCTCTTCAAGGGTATGTAGATTCCCGGTGGAAAAGGCCCACAATCCTGTTCTTGACAAATCTTCCCTCGTCTTTGCCAGCTCTGGGTTTTTGAAGTGCTTTTTTTAGCAAATCTCCAGTTCCCCAATGGCTCCAGTAGAACACCCCAGAAACCCTCAGTGGTGGCTCAGCAAAATCCATTTCATTTCCGCCCAGCAGAGCTCGTACTATCATCCCTCTGTAGCCGGCGTGTGGTATTAAATATTCATTTCATTAATGTCGGAGGCATATCAACGCAAATCTCATTTTTAATTTGACATTGCCACATCTGTTTCGAATTTCTGTGAAGCATAAAGTTCTGCAAATTCTGGAAACTGAACAGCCACGTTTGGGTTGCCACGTTTAGTACAGTGTGAGGATTTGGATGACAGTGAAGAAGCTGAGCAGAGTTTGAGTCTGAGCATCAGTAGTATTTGGTATGAGATCTAGCTCATTCAAAACTGATTTGGCCTATATTTTATAATTAATAATGTAATTAAAGGTGATTATTTATTTACTGTGTTTATTTATTTAGGATGTACAACCAATGTGATTTGAGCTAAAGAAGCACAATTTAAATAATTTAAAAAAATGTTTTTGGAAACTTCATAAAATTTTTTTTTTTTTTTTAGATTTCTGATTTGGGTCCACAAGTAGAGAAATTTTGAACAATATACTGGTTGCCCGTTTTTCATACAGTTACACTGAATAGTTGCTTTCAAGCTTCAAAAAGGATGCAAAACACCATAAAAGTATCATAAAAGTAATCATGAGTAGTATATGTGTAGTATAATCCAAGTCTTAATGTATATGTTCTTCAAAAATGTATCATTTGTGTTTCACAGACAAAAGAAGGTTATATTACTTATGTTGGGTTAACTGTCTCTTTAAAGTGAAGTGCTTGGCTTCTCTCTCTCTTACCATCACTCTTTCTGTCTCACTTCAGTGGTTTATATCATTTCCAGGACTCTATTCCCATTTTGTAGACACATGTTCAGAACTTGACTTATGTACACACACACACACGCAAACTTTCCCCACAAGGCCCTGTTAGAGAGTGAGCAGGTTATCAAGTTTCTCAGCTCAGGGTGCAAATCAAGCGTGGGCTGGTTTCACACAACTGTGCAAACTCAATCCAAGTTTGTTGATCCGGTGAGAATATCAGAATCCCAGAGCTGATCCACGGACAGCAAACATAGTTCCCATTAGACAGTGACCCTCATCTCTCTCTCCACTGGCCAGTGATCTTCTGCTGGACATGTGTGTCTTTCCTCTGTAGACTGCCTAATTGAAATGAAATCCTTGGCTGGAAGGAATATGCTTGAGAGATTGTTACAGAGAAATGACGGAAAAAGAGAGAGGGAAAGAGGAGAAGAAATTATTTCCATTTCTTTACAACTCTTTTCAGTGGGGTAAAGGGGGACTTTTACCTGCTGTGACATTACAAGCAGTAGAAACTGGAATCATGGCCAGTTAAGTGCTTAAAGTCTTAAAGGAATTGGGAGGCAGTCAGGAGTTCAGGTTACCTTGAGCATCTCACTTTGATCTAGCGCTGAGGTTAATCGTGCCGACAGGAACACATTCAGGGGCGTGAGAGTCGAAAGAAGTTGTGTTTCTGTTGACTTGCACGTACCTGAAATGAAAAGGGGAGAAATACTGGTATCTGCTTAGTTCTGAAATATCTGAAGTCTTGAATGAATTGTGCTACTTGCATGTGAATAAGTAATAATTTAAATTATATATATATATATATATATATACTGCCGTTCAAAAGTTTGGGATCAGAACGATTTTTTATGTTTTTTTTAAGGAGTTTCTTAGGCTCATCAAAGCTGTATTTATGTTATCAAAAATACAGGAAAAAAATGAATAAATGCTGTTCTTTTTAACTTTTTATTCATCAAAGAATACTGGAAAAAGTATCACAGTTTCCAAAAAAATATTTGGCAGCACAACTGTTGCCAACATTGATAATTCTAATAATAAATCTGCATATTAGAATGATTTCTGAAGGATCATGTGACACTTTACACTGGAGTAATGGCTGATGGAAAATCAGCTTTGCATCACAGAAATAAATTATATTTTAAAATACATTACAATAGAAACCATTATTTTATATTGTAATAACATTTTGCAAGATTACTGTTTTTTTTTCTGTATTTTTGATCAAATAAATGCAGCCTTGATGAGCATAAGAGACTTCTTTAAAAAACTTTACAAGTCTTACTGATCCCAAACTTTTGAACGGTAGTGTATATATATCATTTAAATGTAAATAAATAAAGGGAAATCTGAATCTAAATCTATATATATATATATATATATATATATATAATTTAATAAATGTTTATATATTCATATGTATTTGGTTGGTTAATAATTTTATATATTTTAAAGATCCTCTGTATAGATAATTTCCTTTGTAATGAAGTGCACAAAAACATCAGAAATGTGCATTGCAAAAGCAAATATGGTTCATTTTGATTTCACATTGACTAGGTTTTGGAAAACATCTCATTTCAAGTTGCTATGTTTCACCATGTGTGCTTTTCCCATGTCATGTGTATATAATTTAAAGCATTGGACTAATCTAATGTGCTGCTGTACAGTATCTAAATGACACTGAAAGGAATGCTGTCTTGGATTAATGGGAACGCTTTAAGCGAATCCATCAGAAGGCTAACTCTCAAATATACAGCGCGTTCGTGTGAGCAGATATTAGATGTTATTGCGCACTTGAGCAGTGGTTTAGATGAATGTTCGATCTTCACTGCTCACTTGTGTCCCACATTAATATCACTTACACGCAGGAAGAGCACTTTATGTTTCAAACCCTTCTTTGTGCCTCTCTAGCTAATGTAAACAGAAGTTTTAGGTTTAATCTTTGTATGTTTGAAATAGATTAGAGGTGGTTTGTGCTGGGCAAGAGTAGAAAAATGTTCCTCTCGTAGTTTCTAATTTGTTATTCCTCTCTTTTAAACATTAGCATGAGTGATTTCATGATAGAAATGCTGTTCGTGTTTCTAATATCTGTTTTTCTTTCTCTCTTTTTATCAGTTCTTCGAGATGATTTCAGACAGAACCCTGTGGATGTGATGGTGGCGGCGGGCGAGCCAGCGGTCATGGAGTGCCAGCCGCCCCGCGGACACCCAGAACCCACCATCTCCTGGAAGAAAGATGGAGTCACCATAGACGACAGAGATGAGAGGATAACGGTAAGGATATCTGACAAGGTTTCCTGTAACTCTGACTGGTTAGTACTGGTTTGGTGCTCAACTAGCTGGTGCAAGAGCCTTGATTTATACTGGCTGGTTAAAGGGATAGTTCGCCCAAAAATGAAAATTTACTGAAAATTCAGATGAGTTTGTTTCTTAATCAGAACAGATTTGTAGAAATTAAAAACAATATTGCTTGCTCACCAATGGATCCTCTGCAGTGAATGGGTGCCGTCAGAATGAGAGTCCAAACAGCTAATAAAAACATCACAATAATCCACAAGTAATCCACACCACTCCAGTTCATCAATTAAAGTCTAGTGCAAGGTTATTATAGTTTTTGCATTTTTAAATTCGTTTTATTTTAATATCGTTTTCAAATTTGCAATAAAATTTAGTTTCGTTTTTATTAGTTTCCTTAATAATTTTGTTACTTTTAGTTTAGTTTTTATTTTCTGAACACATTTCTCTTTAGTTTTTATATTGTTTAGTTTCAGTTTTAGTTTTAATTTTAGTTTTAGTTGGCTAATTAAAGTTTTAATGAACAGAATTAACAGAAAGACTTTGGCTAATTTAACCTTTAGCGATGCACACGTCTAGGGACACAAAATTAAAGCATACTGAGATTGATTAGATGGTAAAAGTATACAAATACACATCAAAATGAAGCAGTCATGCATTTTTAAATCTACACAAGTTGCACTTACAGTATATTTAAACCGTACTATTGAATGATAAATGTGTGTATAGCTAATTTCTTTGTATTATATGTCTTTCATCTTATTTAACCATAATCATGATACCATAACTGTCCTGTCTTGCTCACTTTCCCGCGAACAAACATGCATAATTCATAAGTGGAACTTATGAAATTCAATAATAATGTTAATTTAACATTCACGCTGCAGCTGAAGTGAATGACAGCTTAGAGAGCGCTCGTTGCTGTTTTCTGTAGCCTATGCATCGGTACAGAATTAAATTAGTGCTGCTGTCAGATAATGGGTCGGGTGTTCTGTTAAGTACTGCTGGTGCATGTTTACCAAACAGGACCCGTGCAGGACTCTGCTTTAAACTGCTTTGCGTCTCTCCGACAGATAACCTCACGTGCATGATGCGCCATTTACGCGTATTTCCGGGTATTTTCCTAAACCGACACACAGCTCATATATTTTTTCGCCATGGGGTGAGAACGTAATGATTACGAAAACGATTATTTATTTTTGATAATTATTATTTTATTTCAGTTAGTTTTGCAGTAACTGTTGTTAGTTTCGTTTCGTTTTAGTTTTTCATTTATTTTGATGTTTTTATTTATGTTTTTTGACCAATAGTTTTCGTCTTAGATTTAGTTTTCGTTTACGAAAATGACCTTGGTCTAGTGTAGTGAAAAGCTGCATGCTTGTAAGAAACAAATCCATCATTAAGACGTTTTAACTTTAACCCTTTGACATGTATGATCATACCGGTGTGATCACTATAGTCATGCCTGTCAACCCTCCCGTTTTCCCCGGGATTCTCCCATATTTTACCATTCTATCCTGCTATCATCCCGTTTAAATATTTTCCCGTATTTCTCCCGTATTTTTAATCTTTCTATTTTAAAAAAAAAAATCCCACTGGGCGTATTTTATATGTTTGCTACATCCGCTTCCGGTAAAACTCCCGTAATTTGTATGGGCCAAACCTCATTATATGAATAATCACGACAACAAATTCCAAGGTTGTCCAGTTGCCAGATCTTGTATGAAACGCATCTTTCTCACACGATCGACGCATACAAATTGTCCCCTCAACTTGGCAACCTACAGCCCAGTGATGCTATTGATATGTGCGCAGGTAGTACCGCGGGAAAGAAACAAGGATCACTGGTAGAAATGGGAGAAGAATCAGGTGGTGCTCCAGTGAAAAAAAAACTAAATATACATGTAAATTGAGATATAGCTTACACTTCAAAAGGCTATTTAATTGATTAAATATGAGCGCTGCAAGTTTCAAAGTCAGGTGCTGCGCTGCTTTGTTTACTGCGGTTACGGGGGAAACGGCTATATTCCTGGGGAAAAGCGCCACCTGCTGGCAGAGAATGAATTTGCATTTTTCAATAAGCCCTTCTGCTCTGTTTAGAGACCAAAGCCAAAACGACCCTTATTTTTATGCAGAAAACACGCAGTTGTAAATGTGAACTGATGGATCGATAAGAAGATAACGAATTATAAAACTCTAAAGATATAGCCTACACTAAGATATATTTATGTTACTAATTGAATATAATTGTTTGATGATAATTGTTTAAATTAGTACTTTTGACTCCACCCCCCATGAATTTAGCTGTTGTTCATCCCACAGCTCGGATTTAGCGCAAACTAACATTGCGGCGCCCGTTATAGATCAACTAGCATGGTCATTATAAAGGTGTTTAAACCACCAAATACGTTTACTTGCACATATTTGAGAATTGGAATATCAGATATTTCATAATATAATTAACACGTTTGTGAATATTTTGAATAAAAAAAGGAAAAATGAAATAAAATGATACATCACTCATTCACAGCTATTGTGGCTGGGGTGTGTCACGTGATAAGCATGCCGCGTCGCCATGGAAACAAGGCAATACACTTTCTATAATAACAGTTGCCTAAAGAAACTCACACTGGTCGGGTCAGCTGGAATATTTTAATCTCACGTGTGAAAAGGTTAAATCAATGCTTCTGGACAAAATACAAGTCAATAATCCAAAATAACACTTCCTCCAATGGAAAAAGTCCACTCACATCAAAATCCACTGACATTTTAGAACTGCTTTAGACTGTTTTTGCTTGTAAACGGTGCTTGATCTGTGCATATTTCTCTCCTGATTCTGACGAGATGTCTTTTTCACTGGAGAAAGTAATCTTATGGATAGATGACTTGTATTTTAGCTGGAAGCAATGGTTTGAAGTTAAAAACTTCTTGATATATTTGTTTCTTACAAACACGTAGCTTTTCACTTCACAAGACTTTAATCGATGGACTGGAGTGGTGTGGATTACTTGTGGATTATTGTGATATTTTTATCAGCTGTTTGGACTCTCATTCTGACGGCACCCATTCGCTGCAGAGGATCCATTGGTGAGCAAGTGATGGAATGCTGAATTTCTCCAAATCTGTGTGATGAAGATCTGATGAAGAAACAAACTCTGGCCTGTGGGTGAACCGTTTAGGTCAGCTGACACGATTTCTGGGACACTAGAAGTTTATCTGCCTAGAACAGTAGTCCCACCACAAAACTGATGATTTAAACAAAATTACTGCTTAAATAACACTTTTTTTGGAAGACTTAGTGTAAGTGCTTTATAAAAAATTATGGACTTCACATTTCAGCTTTGTGCTTGCAAATTAAACCACATCCCTTCCTCATTTCCAATTTAGCATTACTAACAAAGACCTTTAATTGTTAATAAAAAGAGACAGCAAAAAGAAGTTCCCTTATTTAATGCATGTGGATAACAATTGCTTCTGCTGCATTTTTCGAGCAAATGAAGGCCGATCAGGACTTCTGCTGATGAGTGTTTAAACTGCGTCACGTCCAACTCTGTCAGGGAAATTAA
The DNA here is from genome assembly GCF_001515625.1 of Sinocyclocheilus rhinocerous. NCBI lineage: Eukaryota > Metazoa > Chordata > Actinopteri > Cypriniformes > Cyprinidae > Sinocyclocheilus > Sinocyclocheilus rhinocerous. Next base: position 640,227 of record NW_015631145.1, on the reverse strand, counting down.
TGGAGCCCATTCATCTGATTGGAAGGGCATGTGGGAATGAAAGTTTGCCTTCGCCAGCGTTCACAAGCTGAAAACTCGCTCTCTGCTGATTTAATGCAGTCTTTAAACCAGGGTCACCAATTAGGTTTTTCTAATTAAATGTGTGGGAAATTAAGTAACGGGATCAATCAGGCCTCTTTTGTCGTTAAAAGAGTGACTTTGATGTGCACGCCGCTGCTCGTTTTCCATGTGGCTTATTTGTGTAGAATAAAGCTAAAGGTGGTTTGAGGGGGTTTGTTATTTTTAATCAAACCATAGACAGGGTTTCTGAGAATACAAATTTAGTGCTTAGCATGGGCTTTTAAAGGCAATGAAGGAATGTGTTACACATTCCAGCGTTCTGACAACGTGTAACTAAGACATTGGTGGAATGCGATTGTGGTGATTATGATCAAATTGAATCAAACAAGATGACGTTTGTTGTTGTTGTTAGTGCTGCTGGTGTGTGTGTGTGTGGCTTATCTCCAGTCTGCAGTCTACAAACTGTATGGTCATCACACAACACACACACACACACACGCTATACAGTATATATATATATATATATATATATATATATATATAGGAATGTAATATGAATAGGAATGTAATGAACTGATATTCATTGAAACATTGGCTCAACTACAGCTCTGCGTACAATAATGAGCATCAACATTATTCATTTGTTTTGCGTTCCACTGTTATCTCTAAATCAAAGCGCTCCAATTTGGCCATTAATTGCTGTTCAGCAGTAATTGCTGCAGTCTGCTCGAAAATTAACCGGAGCTGACGCTCCGTATTGTTTCGCAGCGTTTTGTTCGGAGTTTGTGTGTGATTATCTGGCCTGCTGAATGACTCCACACGGCGAGCCCCGTTCAGGCACTTCTGCTCAAGCAGCGCTGCCAATCCACACAAGACAAAAGGCATGCGAATAAAGCAACCTCCCAGAGCTCAGATTGATCGCATCCTCAGCAGCCGCCCTCTGTTACCCGAGGACGGAGGGAGCGAGGGAGGGTTCATTGACTCTGGACCGAGAGTGAAACGATCCTGCCGTGATGGAACTCAAAATATGTGTCTGTGTGCTTGGGATGTTTGGGTAGTTGCATTACGAAACCTAGCAAGCTGCCTATCTAGACAACAGTTTTTAGGTTTCATGCCTTATACCACATATATCCTTAGCAGATAAAGCACAATACATTTCAACAAGCAGCTCACTATCTTTTGAAATGGAGCTCATGTTTTTTCCTGAGGCACATTCTCATTGTTCCTTTGGTTTCAGCCTCTTTTTTTACTGTATTTTCACTGCATTCTTCCAAATGCGCGCGCACACACACACACACACACACACACAAACTTACTCCTACATCTGACCTGACCTTGTCTGCTCTGCAAGTCTTGTGCCGTTTCAGCCGTTAAGCTCTCGCTCAAACAAACAGTAACATAATGACACTTCAAAACCCTCTCCAACACCACGGGGTGCCCTAAAAAAACTCGCCCTCCTTCCTTCCCCTCCGACCTCTCCTTTGTTTAAAGACACTTTTCCACCATTAATATGTAGGAGAGGCGACAGGACTGAAGAATGCTTCAGATCGTTCTAGAACGTGTCCGGTTTGGAAGTGTTCAGAGGCGTCCCATATGACCTGGTGAAGGTTTCGTTTGGATGTTTGTTGGCCTATAAATGTAAGTGACTGTAAAAGGAATCAGATGAAACTCTCATTTTACACCTCTGAGAGAGACTGTACACTTTAATGTTCATTGATAGTATATTGATGCTATAGTATATTGAGTATAATAATTGTTTTGTTCGTTCCTTAGTATCTATCTATCCATCCATCGTTTCTTCTTTAGTTACTTTATTAGTTTCCATCCATCCATCATCCATCCCTCCATCCATCCATCCATCGTTTATTCTGTAGTTTCTTTGTTAGTTTCTATCACCCATCCATCCAAACATCTATCTATCCATCCATCCATCCATCCATCTCATTTGTCTGTTCAATCTATCACTTTGTGTTTGTCACTCCTTCTACAAGTTTATCTGTCTGTTCATTCATTTATTGTGAATTTCGAGCTGTGATATGCCGTTTTAGTGCAGACTTGAAGATTGTTTGTGGCATTTGTGCACATGATCTCGTAAGTGCATAATCTGCATCAAATTTTTTTTAATTATGTGATATACAGCGAATGCCTCTGGTCTTTATCACTGAGACTCTGTTTACACATTCCACATGTTAACCACAGTCAGATCCAGCCGCTGGACTCAACACTGACCGCTGTGAATGCTAATCAATGAGACATGACATGATCTGCCATAAAGTGAACCCACATGTTGACCTGTGTAAGTGCAGGCAGGTAGGGGGCCGCAGGAGAGCGGCCAAATTCTGCTTCCCCTCATTGACTCTCGCCGTGTGGTCCCCTGATGCAGGGGTCAGATCTGGGGTGTGTGTGTGTGTGATTTTGATCCACTCGGGTGAATGAGGACCCCCAGCTGCCCTTACAATTGCCTGAGAACAAAAAAGGGCCCTTTTGGCATGAAATCAGATGCCTGGGAAAATATAAGCTCAGCTGAATAGCCACTACACACATTTGATGCAGGGAAGTACGTGTGTGTGGGAACCAACATGATGGGGGAACGGGAGAGCGAGATCGCAGAGTTGACCGTTCTCGGTACGTTTTCGATATATTTCTGCTTTAATATATGTATTTCGATATTCTCAGATACTCCGGCACATGATCTGCCTTCTTTACGACGCACATGTGTTTATATAATCAGGTTCCCACACAAACCTCTGGTGCATTCGATTGTGGAAATGCATGCAGACGGATTCATTTAAACACGCACACGTCGTATGAAGTGTTTGTTTATGGGCAGAGCAGGAGAGAGTCCAGATGTTTAGAGTTTGTGTGCTTAGCTGTAGGAAGACTCCAGCATGTCATTGACCCTGTTTAGGAGACATGGACCCATTATCCTCAGTCTGCCTTGAAACAAATACCAGCTCACACTTCACACACCCCTTCATTCACACATACACACAAAAATATACATTCATCTGTCATCCAACACCTTAACATATCAGTTTACACTACCCAACATCAGAGCTGTGACCTTTGACCTTCCCTCCTTAATCCGTGCAACACAGCCGTCCTCATCTCTATCACTGTCAACCTCATTATTCAATGTCTGCTGGCATATTTACACATTACAGGAGAAAGTCACCAACCATATTAAGTCAAGTTGAGTTTAAGTAAAATGTAATTCCTCTGAAAACAATTACAGAAATCTCAGCTGATTTAAGTTGAAATGTGTCACACAATCAGTCTCAGACTCACACAATGCTTAAAAATAAGAACTGTTTTCTAACAGATTTTGAATACCTTCTGCCATTGGTCATTCAAACAGATAGTCCCGCCCCCAACTCAAGTCATTGGTTGAGCCATTGCTGATATGATAATACATTTCTGAATCTGTATTAAGATGGAAGAAACTTATTTTTAAGTTATTATTTTTATTTTTGGCATTTTTAACCTAAACATATTTAGATCAATTAGTTGCCATGGCAACATTTGTCTTTTTATTTATTTATTTATTTATTTATTTTTTTAAAATTATTTTATTAAGTGTTTAATCAAATTTCTTTTTCATTTATCGAACATTTTTATCAAATAGTTTTAGTTAACAATAACACTGATAGCAGTAGTAGCTAGCCCACATGTTATATGCGAATTAATATAAATGGAAAGTGTAATAAACAACATGGACTAAAAAAAATCATTGGGTACAAGTGATCAATAAACATGAATTAACTGCTGTGATACAGTAAATGTGCCTTTAAAGGCACTGTAGGGCTGTTTCCTCATATCAGTGGGTTAGATGATCTTAATCTTAACAGATTAGCCATATCCTAATATCATAGTTATGTAATCTTAATAAATCAATCAGAGCTTTCTTTAGGATTAGCTGCACGAACCTTTAGGATAAAACAACAAGTCAGAGTTCAAGTTGAAGCAAGAACAAACGGTGAATTGTTTGTTTGAGGAAATCCACTAAAAGTAGCTGTTATGAAGAAGAAAGACAAGAATGAGTAAAAATAGATGGATAGATATAGTTCACTGTAAGTTCATAAGTAGCCAATCAGATGAGAGAAGGGAATATCTCATAGGGAAGACTAGGAAAGTTCTTGGATTACATAATAAGCTGTGTGTTTGTCTGCAGAGAGGCCCAGTTTTTTGCGAAAGCCGAGCAGTCAGTCTGTTCTGGTGGACCAGAGTGTGGAGTTCAGATGTGAGGCTCAAGGGGATCCCGTGCCCACCATCCGCTGGAGGAAAGAGGACGGAGATCTTCCCAAGGGAAGGTATGAGTGATAAAGCATCTGGTTAGTTTATATTAAGAACAATAAAATATGAATGGGAAATGCCCAGAAAGAAGTAATCATTTCTGTTCTTTAGAGTCGGAACCTCTTGCATGTGTATTTGTTTGTGTACCGTCATCTTCTCAGGCATGAGATCTGGGAGGACCACACGCTCAAACTGAAGAGACTGACCTCAGGAGACGCCGGTACTTACACCTGTCAGGCGGAGAACATGATGGGGAAGACGGAGGCCAGCGCCACCCTCACCGTCCACGGTAAGAACACACAAGCACACGCTGTCACTCATCTCACGCTGCTTGACAAACTGCTTTGATCCTGCCAGCACTTATCTATAATTTGAAGTAACGAATGCCCTCAGTGGGCGGGAGATTGTGTGTGTGCTTTGACCAGCTTATTCACAGCTGTTAGTTTTTAGACGAACGTTTGCTGCTTTGACAGCTTGTCAGGTTGCTTTGTCCGACTGGATGCTTGATCATTTTGAATATTCCTTATCATTTTTTCCTAGCTGTTTGGAAAAAAAACATGTAGGGCTATATATATATATTTTTTTTTTTTCAAACAGTTAGGAAAAAATATATTTAAAAAATATATATTTCTGTATCTTGTGAGTGGCACGGGATGATTTCTGTAATTTTTCTGACAGAATAATAATAATATTTTCACGCTTTTTGGATAAATTTGGTCAAATCCAGTTAATTTTTTATTTAATTTCATCACTAATCGCAATTCATATTTTATCTCAAACTTGCTCCTCACATTTGTTTTCTTGGTAATCAATTTTCTACCAAAAGTCAATAAATTTTTTTTTATTAAAAAAAAAATTGAAATTATGCTACAACTGAGGTACATTCACAATTTGTGTAATGCTTTTTTTAACAATGTTTTTTAAAATAAATATTTAGATATTGAATTGGGTTATTTTTACTTTTCTCTTTTGGTTTATAATAGCATAGTTTTTAAAAATAATTATAATTGTTTAATAATAATAATAATAATTGTTTGTTTTTATTTGATACTTACAATTATTTCTAATTTAGTTATAATTAATTAATTTTGCTAAATAATTAGTTAATAAAAAAATACCATCAGTCCCTCGGGCATAAAAGAGGTTTAGTTGTAGAAACAGAACACACCTTTTACTCATGATGTAGATCCATTTTGTTTCTTCATTTTCACTTTAAGTCCCCTTGAGTGTATTTGACACTCTTGAAGGCTCAGCTCTTTAGAGAACAAATGTCCACATTGTGTCCTGACACTCCTGAGCAGTTTTCTTCTTCTCCTCCTCCTCTCTCCTTTCCTGCTTCACTTATTGCTTTTACTGGTTTTTACTGCTTACAGAAATCGCTGAATTATTATTTTATATGTGTGTTTAGTGGGCCAGCAACATTGGAACCAGACTTATAAACACGCTTGCTTCAATAATCAGTCTGTCCGGTGAAGGGGCTTATTACTAAACTTGCCGCAGGGAAGTACGTGTGTGTGGGAACCAACATGATGGGGGAACGGGAGAGCGAGATCGCAGAGTTGACCGTTCTCGGTACGTTTTCGATATATTTCTGCTTTAATATATGTATTTCGATATTCTCAGATACTCCGGCACATGATCTGCCTTCTTTACGACGCACATGTGTTTATATAATCAGGTTCCCACACAAACCTCTGGTGCATTCGATTGTGGAAATGCATGCAGACGGATTCATTTAAACACGCACACGTCGTATGAAGTGTTTGTTTATGGGCAGAGCAGGAGAGAGTCCAGATGTTTAGAGTTTGTGTACTTAGCTGTAGGAAGACTCCAGCGTGTCATTGACCCTGTTTAGGAGACGTGGACCCATTATTCTCAGTTTGTCGTGAAACAAATACCAGCTCACACTTCACACACCCCTTCATTCACACATACACCCAAAAATATACATTCATCTGTCATCCAACACCTTAACATATCAGTTTACACTACCCAACATCAGAGCTGTGACCTTTGACCTTCCCTCCTTAATCCGTGCAACACAGCCGTCCTCATCTCTATCACTGTCAACCTCATTATTCAATGTCTGCTGGCATATTTACACATTACAGGAGAAAGTCACCAACCATATTAAGTCAAGTTGAGTTTAAGTAAAATGTAATTCCTCTGAAAACAATTACAGAAATCTCAGCTGATTTAAGTTGAAATGTGTCACACAATCAGTCTCAGACTCACACAATGCTTAAAAATAAGAACTGTTTTCTAACAGATTTTGAATACCTTCTGCCATTGGTCATTCAAACAGATAGTCCCGCCCCCAACTCAAGTCATTGGTTGAGCCATTGCTGATATGATAATACATTTCTGAATCTGTATTAAGATGGAAGAAACTTATTTTTAAGTTATTATTTTTATTTTTGGCATTTTTAACCTAAACATATTTAGATCAATTAGTTGCCATGGCAACATTTGTCTTTTTATTTATTTATTTATTTATTTATTTTTTTAAAATTATTTTATTAAGTGTTTAATCAAATTTCTTTTTCATTTATCGAACATTTTTATCAAATAGTTTTAGTTAACAATAACACTGATAGCAGTAGTAGCTAGCCCACATGTTATATGCGAATTAATATAAATGGAAAGTGTAATAAACAACATGGACTAAAAAAAATCATTGGGTACAAGTGATCAATAAACATGAATTAACTGCTGTGATACAGTAAATGTGCCTTTAAAGGCACTGTAGGGCTGTTTCCTCATATCAGTGGGTTAGATGATCTTAATCTTAACAGATTAGCCATATCCTAATATCATAGTTATGTAATCTTAATAAATCAATCAGAGCTTTCTTTAGGATTAGCTGCACGAACCTTTAGGATAAAACAACAAGTCAGAGTTCAAGTTGAAGCAAGAACAAACGGTGAATTGTTTGTTTGAGGAAATCCACTAAAAGTAGCTGTTATGAAGAAGAAAGACAAGAATGAGTAAAAATAGATGGATAGATATAGTTCACTGTAAGTTCATAAGTAGCCAATCAGATCAGAGAAGGGAATATCTCATAGGGAAGACTGGGAAACGTGTATTACATAATAAGCTGCGTGTTTGTGTGCAGAGAGGCCCAGTTTCTTACGAAAGCCGAGCAGTCAGTCTGTTCTGGTGGACCAGAGTGTGGAGTTCAGATGTGAGGCTCAAGGGGATCCCGTGCCCACCATCCGCTGGAGGAAAGAGGACGGAGATCTTCCCAAGGTAAGTTATGAGTGATAAAGCATCTGGTTAGTTTATATTAAGAACAATAAAATATGAATGGGAAATGCCCAGAAAGAAATAATAATTTCTGTTCTTTAGAGTCGGAACCTCTTGCATGTGTATTTGTTTGTGTACCATCATCTTCTCAGGCATGAGATCTGGGAGGACCACACGCTCAAACTGAAGAGACTGACTTCAGGAGACGCCGGTACTTACACCTGTCAGGCGGAGAACATGATGGGGAAGACGGAGGCCAGCGCCACCCTCACCGTCCACGGTAAGAACACACAAGCACACGCTGTCACTCATCTCACGCTGCTTGACAAACTGCTTTGATCCTGCCAGCACTTATCTATAATTTGAAGTAACGAATGCCCTCAGTGGGCGGGAGATTGTGTGTGTGCTTTGACCAGCTTATTCACAGCTGTTAGTTTTTAGACGAACGTTTGCTGCTTTGACAGCTTGTCAGGTTGCTTTGTCCGACTGGATGCTTGATCATTTTGAATATTCCTTATCATTTTTTCCTAGCTGTTTGGAAAAAAAACATGTAGGGCTATATATATATATTTTTTTTTTTTCAAACAGTTAGGAAAAAATATATTTAAAAAATATATATTTCTGTATCTTGTGAGTGGCACGGGATGATTTCTGTAATTTTTCTGACAGAATAATAATAATATTTTCACGCTTTTTGGATAAATTTGGTCAAATCCAGTTAATTTTTTATTTAATTTCATCACTAATCGCAATTCATATTTTATCTCAAACTTGCTCCTCACATTTGTTTTCTTGGTAATCAATTTTCTACCAAAAGTCAATAAATTTTTTTTTATTAAAAAAAAAATTGAAATTATGCTACAACTGAGGTACATTCACAATTTGTGTAATGCTTTTTTTAACAATGTTTTTTAAAATAAATATTTAGATATTGAATTGGGTTATGTTTACTTTTCTCTTTTGGTTTATAATAGCATAGTTTTTAAAAATAATTATAATTGTTTAATAATAATAATAATAATTGTTTGTTTTTATTTGATACTTACAATTATTTCTAATTTAGTTATAATTAATTAATTTTGCTAAATAATTAGTTAATAAAAAAATACCATCAGTCCCTCGGGCATAAAAGAGGTTTAGTTGTAGAAACAGAACACACCTTTTACTCATGATGTAGATCCATTTTGTTTCTTCATTTTCACTTTAAGTCCCCTTGAGTGTATTTGACACTCTTGAAGGCTCAGCTCTTTAGAGAACAAATGTCCACATTGTGTCCTGACACTCCTGAGCAGTTTTCTTCTTCTCCTCCTCCTCTCTCCTTTCCTGCTTCACTTATTGCTTTTACTGGTTTTTACTGCTTACAGAAATCGCTGAATTATTATTTTATATGTGTGTTTAGTGGGCCAGCAACATTGGAACCAGACTTATAAACACGCTTGCTTCAATAATCAGTCTGTCCGGTGAAGGGGCTTATTACTAAACTTGCCTTTGGCACAGCATTGCTTTTCAGATGCCAAGGAATGAGATTCCTCAACCATTTCAAAACGATGACTTCTATTAGAGAATGTCTTTTGTCTGGTTGCTGTTTTGTGGGAATAGCATGGGCTCTGCTTCAAAACCTAGTGAGCTGCCTACCTAGACCGAGTGTTTGAGCATTGTAGGTGCATTTGAGCAGTCAAACGATTCAACAAATGATTCATTAAATGATTTGTCAATTCAAGATTTTTTAAAACTGTCTAGGTGTGCAGCGCACTAGAATCTGAGACTCAGTCAAATACACACAAGCACACACAATCTCTGAGATAAGTCATTTCAAATAAGTGAGTCAGTTCTCTGTTAAAAAGCCATGGAAAGATAATGTTGGATACAAACGAGGCTTCTCTCAGCTGGCGATTTAGTCATTAGTGATGTATTTGAGGAAAGTGCTAGAATGCCATGCGAGTCCCAGGAGTAGCTGCGCTAATGGGCCATGGAAACCAAGTAGAGAGTGAGAGCCGCAACCACTGCCAAAAGAGCAAACGGCCTGTCCAAGTCGAGTTCTCTTTACCCAGCTGTTCTCAAATACACCGCTTTCCCTCATTTCTCACCCTTCATTTGTGTCTATCTCATAGGATCGACTCCAAATGGCCCAAGTTATTACATTTAAAGTTAAATTTGGCCTATTTACTGAGCTTGCTTAACAAATGTTCTTGGTTTCATTGTGCGTGATTTCTGTATTCTAACGAAACTTCTTTTGCATAATCTTTCAACAAAATTTAATTCCCACCCAACTTTATTCAAACTGAATAGTAGGTTGAATTTGGAAATATGTCACTTTACAGACATTAAATGCTTTGTGAATGCCATTTCGTGTTGTTTTCAACTTTTTAAAACTGTGTAGGCTACTGGAGAGTGTAGATTTTTGCACAAAAAGAGAGTTTTGAGTTGCAAAAAAATTGGAAAACATTAGAATCCAATATTCAGACAAACAGGTAGCCATGCCCCCTAAAATCATGCCATTGGTTGAGCCAGTGTGTTGTTATTAGTGCTGTCAAACGATTAATCACATCCAAAATAAAAGTTTTTGTTTACATAATATATGTGTGTGTACTGTGTATATATTTATTATGTTTATATAAATACACACACATGCATGTTTATATTTAAGAAAAACATTTTGTTTATATATAAAATATTGATATTTATATATAATATAAACATATATATACATGTAAATATTTTAAATATATATACATGTATGTTTTAGGCTTGCCGCGATAGACGGTGTTAAGCCGCAACACCTGTTACGTCACTTGCCCACCGCGTCACTGACCCCCACCGTCGTTTCGATTTTTTATAGCGGTATTTGAAAGTGAAAGTAAAATGCGCACACCGCTTTTACAAGCTATTTAAAAGCGAAGGAAAGCGAGGAAAAGAGGGAACGCCCCCACCCCCGCGGTGATACCAGTATTACCGGTGTTGTCACACGTCGATTAACCGGTGGGAAAATTTCCTCACCGTCACAACCCTAGTATGTTTATGTATTTATATATACATAATAAATATACACACTACACACGCATATATTATATAAACAAAAACTTTTATTTTTGTTGCGATTAAACGCGATTAATCGTTTAAAAGCACTAGTTGTTATGTGAAAAAAAAGGGGAAAAAAAGAAGAAAAAAAATTACACACTGCAGCTTTTAAAGGGCCAGACCCCAGGTTACATTGTCCACCTAATAAAATCTTTCGCCAGACCAGAAGAATAAAACCTCCATTCATACCTCACGCTCACAACTCAAGACTGATAGAATTGTTCCTTTGTGTGGTTTATGCCATATATTTCAGCCTCATGATATATTTACAACATGTGTGTGCTTGCCACACCTTATGTTCTGTGTATGTTTTTGTGTTTTATTCTCATAAATACATCACTGCACTGATTTTGTTCAGTAAGCATATCCTGTCATTTTTGCTTCATGTCGTGTGCGGTTTATTTGCGCATCTATCACATCTGTTTTATCATGCTTCTATTTTTTGTTCTTTCCTCTTTCAGTTGTGTCTGGTAAGTTGCAAATGTCACCCGTCACCATTTTTGCTGCATTGACAGCAACAGGAAGTTGTCAGAACCACCATCCATCCACCTTCCATCCTCCCACCAATCAGCACGCTTGTCTGGGTTGTCACCGGCAACAGTGACAGCACAGCAGGCCTGGGTAAAACTAATGCTCGTTCTGAGCGTGCAAGGTAACGTTAAAATCGCCTCATTTTATTCTCACTTAGTTGAAAGTTCTTCCTTTTTTCCTCTGGATGCATTACAGCGGTATATGATTTGACAGGTTTAAGATTGGTTTAGTGGTTAAAGGAAGTGCTGCCGGTGTATGTGGCGCTCGCCGTCGTAGGGGGTCATACTTTGTGTCACATATTATGAACATATTCATCCTTATTACAAGCTGAAATAGCTCTGTGCTGTTATGGACGCTGAAGTCGAGTTTGCATCAGAAATCAGCGCCTCTCCACCCCGAGACAGAGTTTGTCATTAAGATGCATGAAAAACCTGCATCCCACACGATGCAAGTGCCGTTAAAGAGTGTCAGTATGGGACAGATGGCCCAAATTTATCCCCCGTCTCCACGTAAATTTTATTGCTTTGTGCAAGGGCCCATGCAAATGAAGCAGACGTGGCACTCATACCATTTTGCATTGCGTCTACATCTGTTTTTATGTTTCGGCATACCTGCACCTCCGTCCATTAAACAGCAGTATGACGTTCTCTTTTATGGCCTGCCGTTAATGTGACACTGAAGGGTTGAGCTCCAGTGTATTTATTGTATTCGCAAGAAATTCGACTGATGTCAAAGACCTCCTGAAATCAAAATGAGAGATTTGTTAGACTTTCTCTTCTAGGACCAAAAATGTTTGTCAAATCCAGTGCTCTCTAGAATGAGAATGTCACAGCTGCATCTGTGACGTAAACGAAAGATTATTGACCCTACTAAAAATATTGTTTTAATAGAAAATATGTCAACACAGGAAAGAAAACTGTGCTGTTCAAGTCTTTTCATAGCATTGTTTAAAGACATTTTAAGATTGAAATGTTTTGCTACAAGCCATGAATAGAAAATAATTTTGATGAAATTGCATTTACAGTAATGCACTTACATTGGAAGTTTAATAATGTTATGTATGTACTGAGTGTGTGTGTGTGTGTGTATTAAGCAGCACAATAGTTTTCAAGATTGATAATAATAATTAAAAAAAATTGAGCAGCAAATCAGATTATTAGAATGATTTCTGCAGCATCATGTGACACTGAAGACTGGAGTAATGATGCTGAAAATTCAGCTTTGCCTTTATAGAAATAAATTAAATTTTTACATATATTGCAGAAGAAAATAGTTATTTTAAATGTATACATTTTATATACTATATACATAGAAGAGTAGTCCCACTGCAAGAAAAATGATTTCATAAATTACAAATAAATACTTTATAAATTAAAATCTGTTTACACTGTATTTAACGTCATGCGCCATAGACTTCCATTGTAAGTGCATTAATGTGAATGAGTTTTTGTTTGTTTTTACATGCCAAGGGTCAAAATTGCTGTCTTTGGTAATTGATTGATTTAACTCATATTCTTGCAGTTCCTCCTGTGTTTGTGGTGCGACCCAGGAATCAAGTGGTCGGTATGGGTCGCACCGTGACCTTTCAATGCGAAGCCACAGGAAGTCCTCAAGACTGGAGTAATGATGCTGAAAATTCAGCTTTGCCTTTATAGAAATAAATTAAATTTTTACATATATTGCAGAAGAAAATAGTTATTTTAAATGTATACATTTTATATACTATATACATAGAAGAGTAGTCCCACTGCAAGAAAAATGATTTCATAAATTACAAATAAATACTTTATAAATTAAAATCTGTTTACACTGTATTTAACGTCATGCGCCATAGACTTCCATTGTAAGTGCATTAATGTGAATGAGTTTTTGTTTGTTTTTACATGCCAAGGGTCAAAATTGCTGTCTTTGGTAATTGATTGATTTAACTCATATTCTTGCAGTTCCTCCTGTGTTTGTGGTGCGACCCAGGAATCAAGTGGTCGGTATGGGTCGCACCGTGACCTTTCAAGGACAAGCCAGAGAAGATCCTCAGCCTGCCATATTTTGGCAGAAAGAAGGCAGTCAGGTGAGAATGTTTGTGTTTTCACTTGTGATACGAAGATGCATTTCCTGAGCGCACTTTTACAGAAACATATAAAATGCATGGCACTCTTCCCCATTAAAGTCAGATTTATGAGGCTGGCAGATTTATAATTTACACACATCTAATGGGCTCTGTAACACTCCACACCTCTAACACACCTCAGGTCATCTTGGTTTGATCAATATCTCTCATCACACACTCAGGAATTCAGGCACACCGTGCCAATAGTAACTCTGAACGTGCAAGTCCTGACAAGGTGTTTATTTCTCACACACTGAATATTCTTGGAGTAATTAGTGTTTATGTTTTTATATATTTTTTTATCATATTCTACCTCTATTCATATATCTTTTTTCTCTTTCCCCTCTCCAGAACCTTCTGTTCTCTTCTCAACCTCCTCCACCTTCCAGTCGATTCTCTGTCTCTCAGACGGGCGATCTGACCATCACAGCAGTGGAGCGTTCAGACGGAGGCTACTACAGCTGTCAGGCTTTGAACATCGCTGGCAGTGTGATCACCAAAGCCCTGCTGGAGGTTACAGACGGTGAGACGGACGCACTCAGTACAGATGAGGCCTTAGTGAACGCAAAAGTGCTTATGTGCATTCATTTTTGCCACTCAGTTTATTTTATTAAATTTTATTTTATTTTATTTTATTTTATTTATTTTTTATGATGTTTTATTTTTTTATGAAATATTTTGTACTGATTGCAATATACTGTATTAATAGCTTAATTTTACACTGTAAATGCCTTACACGTTATATTACTGATGGATTTATTTGTAAAACCCATATGACCCGTTCCCAGATGGGCATTGTAAAGATAAAGAGTGAACTTTCTGCTGTTACTCATAGATTTCTGGTTTCATGTAGCCATGTCAAATGTTTTGACATTACAGCACAATGCAGTTCAGAGGTGTTTTTTTTGCCAGGATGCAACTAATTTTACTTTATCACATTTTAATATTGTAATATTCTTTTTTTGTAAGTATCATGAGTGATGTAAGTGATGAAGTCAGTCAGTACTGAACTCAGTAACTCCTCTGAACGATTCGCTGAGCGAAAAAGTCTGACTCGGCAGTGAGTTTGAGACTGTTTCATGAATCTTTTAGACTGAATCATTAAAAAGAACCGGTTCATAAGAGTCATTTTTTGGCTAAATAGACATCACAGCTCATGCTGTTCATACTTGCATGCGGGAAAATGTTGACACGCACTGTATAAAGGCAAAAAGCTGTTAAATATTTGTGGCTGGACGTAAAATTTTGGTTTAAAATTAACCATAGTTCCCATATTCAATGCAAATAACAATATTTTATAAGAAATACACACTTTACTCCAACACTGATTACTCCATATGTTCAAATAGTCAATATGACACTTCAACAGAATAGTGACGGTTCGGCAGTTCACTCTCATCCAACATAATCTCCTTTAAGTGCCATCTCTAAAAAAAAAAAAACACCAAAGCAAGACAGAGAATGAGAGTGAGGTAAAGAAAGAATAATAACAGTTATTTTAGCTCCAGTCTGCTCTATGGCCTCACTCTTACAGCGGGCACAGAGCGTAATTCCAGGTCACCGCCACGATGATTCAGTAATTACAACAGCGGTGATGCTAGGACACAACTATGTGTGCGCGAACATGTCATGTGATACATAATTCATCCCTTTGATGGTCCTTACAAAAGTGTTGTAGGGCTTTGAAAACGCGCTGTAGTGGCAGTTATGCAAATTGCAGCCGTATAAATGGCGGTAATGCTTCTAGCGATGTCGAACACAATCAGATGGACGTAAACATCGCTGCGTTCACTACAATTAGACGGCCCAGGTCTGCTGTTAGAGAGAAGAGGACACGGCAGGGGGGCGATTGTAATAGATGTGGGGCATTTCGGTGTTTTTTAGTGCGGTGATGATGGCCGGTGTGTGTGAGGGAGGTTTAGTGCTATTGAAATGCCGCCGGTATTAATTGCTCGTCTCTAGTTTGGCTTCGGGATTTTTTTCCCTATTGCCAAATATTTCGTTTTTCTTTAAGCATAAAACTCACTAATTTTGTCAGATTTCTGTGAAAACGAGACTTAATATCTCATTAATATTTCATATAATATCATATCTCATCTGGCAGTTTGCTTCTCAAGTGAATTGATTTTGTTTTAAGGATGTTTTGATGTTTCTTTTTTTTTTAAATAATTCATCTTTCCTTTTATTTCCAGGTTTTAACTAGATTTTGAATCCCATATTTACAGTGTGGTAAAATCCTTTGGGGCCTCACTGTAAATTAATAAAAAATACAGGTCTAAAGTATTAATGCAGTATAGCTATACTGGTAAAAAAAAAAATTTATTATAATTATTATTATAGAAACATAATTTAAAGGGGAAATTCTCTCTCTTTTTTTGCTTTTTTTATTAAAATAATTTTGCCAGATTTCTTCAAAAACAAGTCTTAATATCTCATTAATATTTCATATAATATCATATTTCATCTGGAAATTTGCTTCTCAAATAAATTAATTTAGTTTTAAGGATGTTTAGATGTTTTCATTGGGAAAACTAGACAATAATACTAATTTTGCAGTCATTTATTTTTAAAATAATACAATAATTTATTTAAAAAAATAATAATAATTATATA